>NW_009198469.1:0-313 GCF_000690835.1 Fulmarus glacialis | reverse complement strand
GTATAAAACGTGAGACAGAACCTTCTTGTTACTTGCCTCTAAGAGGGTGCAGCAAAAAGTGACTACTATGAAAAAAGAAACTTGTTATATGACTGCAAATGGCAATTAATCCCCAAATGACCTCTAACTAGACTCTCCAAAAAGACTGTGATTGTCAGTGTCTCCTCAGGTGCAGAAGCCCCTCTCAGACTGGAACTCTACCCACATGAGTGTTACTCCATGACTGGTTATCAGTCACCCACTGATAGCTCTCTGGGCTAATACAGTCCTTTCAAATGGAGAGCTGCAGCCATTATGATATTTGTAATATGAA
>NW_009198468.1:43780-45031 GCF_000690835.1 Fulmarus glacialis | reverse complement strand
CATGAGGTTCACATGGGCCCACCTCTCAAATCTGTCACGGTCCATCTGGATGGCATCCCTTTCCTCTAGAGTATCAACAGCACCACGCAGCTTGGTGTGGTCGGCGAATTTGCTGAGGGTGCACTCAATCTCACTGTCCATGTCGCCGACAAAGATGTTAAATAACGCCAGTCCCAATACCAACCCCTAAAGACTTGTCCCTGGTTTCCACTTGGACATCGAGATGTTGACTGCAACTCTTTGAATGTGAGCATCCAGCCAATTCCTTATCTACCGAGTGGTTCATCCGTCAAATCCATGTCTCTCCAATTTAGAGACAAGGACGTCATGGGAGACAGTGTCAAACGCTTTGCACAATTCCAGGTAGATGATGTCAGTTACTCTTCCCTTATGCACCAACACTGTAACCCCGTCGTAGAAGGCCACCAAATTTTCAGGCACAATTTGCCCTTAGTGAAGCCATGTTGGCTGTCACCGATCACCTCCTTATTTTCCATGTACCTTAGCATAGTGTCATGGTTTAACCCCAGCTGGCAACTAAGCACCCCATAATCACTCGCTCATTCCCCCCCTGTGGGATGGGGGAGAGAATTGGAAGGGTAAAAGTGAGAAAACTTGTGGGTTGAGATAAAGACAGTTTAATAGGAAAAGCAAAAGCTACACACGCAAGCAAAGCAAAACAGGAAATTCATTCACTGCGTCCCATCGGCAGGCAGATGTTCAGCCATCTCCAGGAAAGCAGGGCTCCATCACGTGTAGCAGTTACTCGGTAAGACAAACGCCATAACTCTAAATGTCCCCCCTCTTCTTCTTCCCCCAGCTTTATTTGCTGAGTATGACATGAGATGGTATGGAATATCCCTTTGGTCAGTTTGGGTCAGCTGTCTTGGCTATGCTCCCTCCCAGCTTCTCGTGCACCTCCTCGTTTGCAGAAGCATGGGAAGCTGAAAACTCCTTGACTTTGTATAAACACTGCTTAGCAACAACTAAAACATCAGTGTGTTATCACATTATTCTCACGTTAAATCCAAAACACAGCACTATACCAGTACTAGGAAGAAAATTATCTCTGTCTCAGCCAAAACCGGGACAGGGTTTCCAGAAGGATCTGCTCAATGATTTTGCTGGGCACAGAAGTGAGACTGACTGGCCTGTAGTTCCCCAGGTTTTCCTTTTCCAGTCAGTGGGAACTTCACTGGACTGCCACGACTACTCAAATATGATGAACAGTGGCTTAGCAAGTTCATCCGC
>NW_009198468.1:0-43135 GCF_000690835.1 Fulmarus glacialis | reverse complement strand
CTGAAGTCCAGGGCATTGAGCTTGCTGTGCGCCCTCCTTGGTGCCCTGAGGATCTTGAACTCCACCATTTCATGGACACTGCAGCCAAGGCTGCCCTTGAGCTTCACATTCCCCACTAGCCCCTCCTTGTTGGTGAGAACAAGGTCCAACATAGTACCTCTCCTTGTTGGCTCCTCTGTCACTTGGAGAAGGAAGTTATCATCGACGCATTCCAGGAACCTCTTGGATTCCTTATGGCCTGCTTGTTGTCCTTCAACAGATATCGGGGTGGTTGAAGTCCCCCATGAGGACCAGGGCTTGTGAACGTGAGGCTGCTCCTATCTGTCTATAGAGGGCCTCATCCCTCATCCGCTCAGTCTTCCCAGTCAGGTGGCCTGTAGCAGACCCCCATTGTAATGTCACCTGTCCCTGCCTTCCCTTTAATCCTGACCCAATCAGTTTTTGGTCGGCTCCTCATCCATCCCCAGGCAGAGCTCCATGCACTCCAGCTGGTCACTGACATAGAGGGCAACACCCCCTCCTTGTCTCCCCTGCCTGTCCTTCCTAAAGAGCCTGTATCCTTCCATTCCAACACTCCAGTCATAGAAGCTATCCCACCACATCTCTGTGATGTCAATAAAATCATAGCCCTGCAGGCGTGCACACATCTCTAATTCCTCTTGTTTATTCCTTATGCTACGTGCGTTTGCATAGAGGCATTTAAGTTGGGCCCCCAATGAAGCTGACTTGATGGCTGGAGTGACTGGAATTCCTTCGTGCTGCTCTTCAGGTGCTCTCCTGCTGACCTGTGATCCTTCTCCAGGCTCTGGGCATCTATTGCTGGCATCAAACAGGTAGGAGTGGGATAGATTGAGGTTCCCCTTCCCCAGCAACTTTAGTTTAAAGCCCTCTTCACCAGCTTGGCAAGCCTATGCCCGAAGATGTTCTTCCCCTTCTCTGACAGATGGACGCCATCAGCCCCCAGTAGACCAGATTTCTCAAAGCGAGTCCCATGGTCTAAGTAGCTGAACCCCTGGCTGTGGCACCAGTCCTTAAGAGTTGCCTTAGCTGTGAAGTAGCTGATATTTCAGAGACACAGTTGTCTTTCTGTAGATGTAAATTTGAAAAAAAAAAGTCTAAAAAGAAGAAGAAATAATGACGGAAAAGTTTGAAGATTACTTTATAATCCAAAAGAAGCTCAATTACGGTTGCTCTAGTGCACAAACCTTTTCTATGATTATTTTTTTTGTAAGGATGCAGAAACTGAAACTGTCATTATCACGAAGGTGGTTACAGGGTTAATCTTGTGTTGTAAAAGCAACAGTGATGGTAAAAAAAGATAGTATTTTTATGTGAGAAAGAGCTAGTTCTAAGAATCATTATGTAGTATGAAGGATGGGATATCCAGATGTTTGTTTTCTTCTATCAGGTAGTAAAAGAAAAAAAGAAAACACGATCATAACTGAGGAAACCTCCAGAGTTACAACAGGCAAACAAGTACAAAAAGAATTTGGTAAATGAAACCATCTACACTAAGAATCCATGCTGAGGAGTTGGTTACTACTGAGATTTAATTAACAACTCAGTACTGGGAGAAGAACCAATTATACAAGCACGGGGAGTTAACTAGGGAGGGTGAATCCTGACTTGCATCTTTTAAAAAGGTTCTTGTTTATACACAGAAAGTGGTTTTGCTTTTCTTGTTTGTTTTCAAACAGTAGCCAAAATACTGAAAATTATTCCTAGAAAGTTTGAGGTGAATTTTATTTTGGATTGTCATCCAAATTTTAGTCGGTCTTCCAAATTTATTTTAACATACTTTTATCTGGAAAGTAAGCTAAAAACATTAAGAAAACATGTTTCCCACCCCCCACCCCCACAGTTTCTCTGTCCATGTCATGGCTCTTTGATATTTGAAAAATAGTAACATATGCTGATCTCTCTCTATGTCTAGACCTAAGAATAGACCCAAGGAAATCAGAAAACATGGAACTTCATCCAGTGTAAAACCATAAACAAATTTTCCTTATTTTTTAACACATATCCTGACCTTCAAATCTTCCAGAAATGTTTCTTTTCCTTTTTGTAATGCTAGGTTATGCTTATTATTAAAACATTTCCTTTTTATTGGATTATAGTATACTACCTGATCAAGGAAAAATAGATTATTGGTTGATTGCTTTGTATTTTATATTTTGATCAGTAAAGCTAATCAAAATTGTTAACTTACAAGCCTTCACTAAATTTCTGAAATGCACGTGATTTTAAATACATACAAAGCTCATTTGTAGCTCAAATACCTGCTTCAGCTGCTACATTAATTTCGTCGTCAAATCTCTACATTTATTGTCTGTAGATATGATACTGAATTAAAGATTGTTCATTAGTCATCAAATTCTTCAGTTATAAAGATCAAGTTTATCTCTTAGACTTACTGCTAACACGCAATACAGTTCTCTAAGCTGTTCCCTAAAACAAGCAAGTGCTTGAGTATCTGATATTTCTAGGACATAGACTGAAGTTCTTGAGAATCTGAGATTTCAGCAGATTTCCATCTGTGAAGTCAACGTCCAAGTGTGTTCTGAGTGCTACAGGTTACATTGCGGTTTATACCCAAATGAGCTGGTTTGGTCTCTTTTTTATCACCTACTGTTCTTACATTGCTATAACTAGGTACATAGAAAAAGCAAGCTGAATTAAAACACAGCCATACAAAATCAGCAAAAGAAAAAGGTTCAGAACTCTTCATATCCATTAAATATTGTTTGGACCCACTTTCTGAATGTGACAATGATCCAATTTTGTATGCAGTTTATGGCCGCAGCCACATTCAGGGCTCAATGAGGCTGCTGTTTAGATGGGGAAGATTCTGGACTGGGGAAAGGTGAAGACTCATGTGTTTGTTCCCTCATCATGTGCTTTAGAAAAAATATGTCTTTTTATGCATTTTGCTGGTAACCTGATGACTCCAGCGCTATTAGTCTGCTCATCTCCTCAGAAAAACTGTCCCTGGCTGTAGTTAATAGTTTAAACCCAGATATAAGTAAAAATCTTAATTAACCATTAGCATGTTTGCTTAAATCACGTTTTGGTCTGACTTGTTGACCAGAAGCAGAACATTGTTTTTCAATATCAGTCTCCAATTACCTTAGATTTTATAGTGCCTCACTGAAGATGCATTTGTTCCTTGCCCGTATTCCCACAGAGTCTAACTTCTTGGCCAGCCTGTATCTTTCAGACTGTCATCAATTATGCATATTTACACTGAATTAAACTTACTATCATAATCATACAAGGCAGTGACACTAGTGAAACAGACATTTTGAATACCTATATCTAGATAATTCTGGTTCTGACCAGATCTATATGAATAATACAATTCGGTTTGGTATCTGAACTATAGAAATCCAAAGTTATTTGGGATTAATATAAGTACCAGTTGTTTTCAATATGTAAAGAGATGCTGTGTTTCATTGTGAAGTTATGTTAAAAAAACCACCCAATAATTATTTGAAAAAACAAACTTTTTGAGTTGAAATCTGAAAGGTTTTGTTCTGAACATCTGAAACAGTAACATTTGATACTGTTATAATATATTTATACATATTTTACTCAGCCAAAAATATTTGCTGAATTCTATGTGGATTCACTCTGATTAATTCTGACTTAGTTGTTGTTTCACTTTATCTGCATGTCCGATTCACAGCTGTCTTATTTCTAAATTATGAGAAAAGTTTCAAACTTAAAACTATTGTATGGCTGGTATCTCCATAGGTTCTACAATTCTACTTGGTTGCAAAGTTCAGGAAGTTCTCTAGTGCAGCCCTCAGTTTCCAGGGAGGACAACATCTGGATGCTTAGCACAGTAGGCAATAAAAATTAGTGGTTTCCTAACAAGCAGATTTTAAAATACGCATAGTAATAAATATAATTCCACAAAATATACACTAACAAAGCACTAGGTAATAAATTGCTACTTTGAGATTTATGTGCTTTATTCCCTGGAAACTACTGACTGTCTGTATTTAGAGCTAAAAATGGCTGTTCACCTTGTAAGGTTTTATAAAAGTCCCTACTGCTTTTCTAAGTAAATTATTTTTCTGTAGCCTGAAGCTACTAACAGTACCTGAGGAATTAATAATGGTGTTGGCACAGGTCAGCTCGTATCCTGCCAATTCTCTCTCACACTGAGCACATGCACTAAGAATACAGTACTTGCAACTCCAGTGGGTTTTGTTACATTTGCTGATGATGATAGTAATCTTAAGTGACTAGCAAAACAGGAGGGCACTGAAAAAGATATAGCTAAAATACATTGATAATCACCAAAAGAAACGAGTCCTTAAGTGGAAATTTTCAGGACTCCAGCAAAAAGCCCTTGGAAGAGTTTGGGTTATCAGGTATTCTTCCTGGCAAAACTAACTGATTTTACCTACCTGAAATTTTAGATAGGAGTTTGAAAAAAACAAAATAACAAAATCTGATGTTAATTCAGAAATGTTATTTAGCTAGCTTCTGGTTTATCTGTATATTGAATTGCCATCTTTCTAGAAGGTTTGAAAAGTTAAGTGACATTCCACTTAACGGGAATGGGGGTAGGAACGTTGCATTTTCTTTAGGTTTACTTGTCAGGGTTTACAAAGCTGATCTGGAGACTGGATTTAGAAGTTTTAGGAAAGTTTGATTAATAGAGCTGAACACTTTTTGATTATTATTCATTTTACTTTTCTTTCCTAGTGTGAAACTGAGGCCAGGCCAGGGTCCCATTATAGAAGTCACAAAGCAAACATATAATAAAACAATAATCCCTGTTGTGTAGAGCTCACAATCCAAATAATAGCCTGACATTTCAACAATGCTAAGTTAAAGTATATCAGTGAAATTTTATTCCCATTACATAATAGGTATTTAAACATTAAGAAATGTGTATGAATATGAATATAATTTGCATCAGAAATTAATATAATTAAAATTATAATTTTAATAAAGTGGTATAATTTTGAAGTGACGGACATTGTGTTATAGTAAGATGTCACAGTTATTAATTTAAGAAGTAAATATTTACAAACATTATTTTTAAGAGAACATAAGACAAACTTCTCTAGAAATATTCTGTTACTTTCCATATGAAATCATGTTGAAAATTCTCCTTTTGGTGAGATCTTTTCTAAGCTTGGAACTGGTTTTTTTTGCATTCGTGAGGCAAATTACAGTATTGCTAACCATTCTCAAGATCAAATTAAATCTCATACACATGCTAATAAGAGTTCATTCACTGCCTTCATTTCTGTCCTATCCAAATCGAAATAATGAATTTTATTTGGCAAAAACTGTTCTGGCTCAGTTTAGACATGTCATCCTAACCTTAGTGATACTACCAGAATACCTGTAGACAGTACAAGCTTCCAAGAAAGATCAACTGAAATGAACTAGAATACATGAAAGCGTTATATGCTTACATATAATGATACATGCTAACAGCAGGTGGTGCTGTACCTTTAAATTAAAGGCAAACTGCAGCTCCCCCCCTACATGTGCATGGATATAAAAATAATAATAATTTGTATGAAGGTAGATGAAGCTTGAACCATATTATTATATTTTTTTTAGATCTGTATGGATTCATGTAAATCTATGTATATATACATAAGGTATATGCTATTTCTGGTTTAAAAGTTCTTGTAAGAGTTGTCCTCTTGTCTTTGTGAGGCTTTACAGTGCTAGCAGTCAGGGAGTTAGTGTGTCTTACTTGCTACAGTCAGAATCAGTCTTCTCCAATGTGACACTCCTCTTCTGGAGGAGAAACCTTCTGGTTATTTTTGTTATGCTTTGACGCCTGATATAGATGAGGCATATAGAGCTACTTGCAGTGGAACAACTCATATCTATGACAGGTTTTTCTTTGGTCATCACTCTGTTGTATTTAAGTGCCTTGAACACATGCATCCTTTTCTTTCCTTTACTTTTCTTTTCCTTTTTTTTTTTTTTTTTTTTTTTTTTTTATGCCAGCTCTGCTGAAGGGGCAGGAAAACACAGAAATGTTACATAATTTTCCTGGGAAGATTTTGGGCTTCCCTCCTCAAGCAAGTTCAGCCCATGCTCCAGCTGTACCGTTTAATTATAGGATAGCCCTTCTCAGGCTGCTCCCGGATACAGGTATCTCTGTAGATGGTGGTGAGAACTCTGTATGTAGAGCTGAAGTTGAATTTTAATCTATGACAGGAGTAGTCTGAGCAAGTAGTAAATTACAACAAATGACCACATTCCTAGAGGATCTTGTGAAGGTATCCCAGTGAACAGTGCATCATATGAAGTATAAAACAATTAATTTAACCTATCTAAAGGAAGGGCTAACAGTCATGCTAATCAAAAGCACAGAATGTTATAAGGCTCTTAAGATTTCTCCCTCCATAATAATTTCTATTATGAAATTTCCTTTTTGTCTAGATACAACTCTACTGGCAAACAAGAGGTCCAAATAGAATGTCATATATGGAAAAAAAAAGTCTACATGCAGTGTATGAAAAATGTCATGTATGAAAAGTCTATTTATGAGACTTAATATGCAAATTCTGTGACCTACTGGGTTAAAACATAGTGAGTAATTAAATCTATGAATTTTCTGGTTGCATATTATTACGAATGGTGAGTCAGAGAATGGTATTTTGTTCAAAAATGTATTGCTAATTCAAATCTGCCTTAAGTGATTCTGTGTCAAACTGAGCACTACAAAATATCACTACCATTGCATTGATTACATCTACGGAGACTCCTTTTCTATTTCATGAGAAAAAAAGAAATTATTCTTAGAATCCGATGATACCTAAAACAATTACCAAAGTAAGTCTCTGAATACTTATTTAAATACTTGACTGCTAAAGCTAGATGGAAACCACAATATTTATTGGATTTAGTTTACAATCAAATGGACATAAGGAAGGACGTTATTGACAAGCTAATTATCACTGGGAGCTGGATGTGTGATACACTTATTCTGGAAATTTAGAGAGCTTTCAGTTTTATTGATAAAGAAACAAAGAATGACAAATTCTTTCAATAAAAAGAAGCAGTTGTTACATATTGGGCTTAAATTGTGTAATGCATGATTATTGTTTTGTAGTTCGAACAAAATAAATGTATGTTAATAAAAGATTGATCAAAAAATTACTTTTTAACATAGATGAAGAAAATAAATGAGAATTCTTAACATTTCTGTACCTTTCTAATATATGTTAGTTATAAAAACTATTTTGATTTTATAACTGGTTTCAGGACTGCTGTTAATGATTTTTATTTTTTCTTTAGGTAGGGTTAAAAATTAAGAGAAATCAAAATAAAGACAACTCTTTTTTGCCTTGCTGCACACAGCTGAGATTTAATTTGATGTTTTTATATGAGTAGATTAAGACCCTAGTGTTTATCATCCTGTGCCTATATGGTAGGTACTAACAGACGAGCATGGGTTAGAATCTCATAAAGGATTTCATTGCTTTTACAAGGCTTTTCTTAAGCATACATAGATTTACATGGATTTAAATTGTCACTTAATCTTTGGATAAAAAGTACTTTCTTTTTTTTTTACAGTGGATATTACCTGAATATGCATTATGTTAGCTCCAAAGTGATCGTTACTATAGAAATATGTTTACTAGAAGGAAACATCCTGGGTTTGCTGGTGCTAAATTCATAACTCTGCAAAAGACTCATTTAAAAAAAGAACCAACATAATATGCAGCTTTACTTTGCCTCCTTTTAGTAATGTTCTTTTCATCATATGCTAGACCTTGTTTAAAGTTAAACATTAAACTAACTGCCTCTTTAGTGCTGATGTTTTATTAATCATCTTACAGATGATCAATAAAATATTATTCTATTAAAATTTCAGAAAACGTTTGAAATGATGTCATGCTTGCAATAAATGTCACTGAAGTTCACTGCAGTTCTTTTGGAACAAAGCTGATACAGTCATTAGCAGGGAAACCCAGAAACAGTTTGTACAGCTTTAAAAGTATGCCTGTCTAGACAGCAGATGAACGGAAAAGAAATTCTTCCTGCATTGGCCTTGAGCAAACTCTATATGAAATCACAAGTACTTATGTAAGCCAAGACTGCAGTGACCAGACAGGAGAGCTTATAGTCCTCATTCTAGATTATATTTTATGTAATCATGATTTGTTTACAGATTATAAATGAACATACATTTTATGGGTTGGGTACTCTGCAATAGTATAATCTATGGCTCATGGAACCCCAATAATAAAAATATATACATAGAAAGAAATACCCTTACAGAAGGAATAACAATAGTATTCTTCCATCTTTCATTGTGTGCCATTCCTGGCAGAAGAAATAAGCTTCAGGATAGAGCCGTAAATCTGAGCTCCAGTACACTCAGCAACATTTATAGTTGTGCTGCAGGCTAAGAAGAACGGTGATGTGGCTCTTCCCCGATGTACTCCTTGTACTTGCTTCCCCAGTGTAGACCAATAAGCTCAGTTTCTTTACAGGGAGGTCTCCCTCTCCCTCCAGGGAATTTCGGTCATCCTGAGGAGACTTTGAAACATGGTGAGCAAAGAGACAGGCAAACTCTTAACACTCGTTCTGTCCAGCAGTCACCCAGAAACATAGCAGAGTTAGCTGATGGCTTTCTCTTTCTTAGGGCAAGGGAGCTCTTGCTCAAACATTCCCTCCCCTTCCCCTTCACTAACGTGGTGGCAAATACTTGCTCTGTTAGATGTTCACACTTGCAGTCAAAATATGGCATGAACTGAACTAAAGGCGTGTATCTGCACACTTAATTCATATATAGTATAGCTTTACCCATAATAAAAGAGTTCAGATAAATCATGTTACTTTACATTTGTTGCAAGCTAAGAACATACAGTGTATATGACAGGTAGCTCAGCTGATGCTCGGTAAGCCACAGTAACTTGATTCATTACCAGTTCCCTGAGAAGCTAGTTCACAAATCATATAAAGTTGCATAGGTTAAAATCTCAAGAGGTTTTAACAGGTTCCTGGTGTAATGTACTCAATATGTGACTGTCAACATATTGACATTTGCGAGTTTTAGCTGAACTCTGTTTAAAACAGCTTCAAAAGAGAAATTCTGCTTAAGAGTTATTATTATGAATGATAAAAGGATACAGCAGATATCAGGAGCATCAGAGCATGGGGACAAACCTCAGGAATCAAGCAAGGAAGGTGTAAGCAACATAGTCTGTAAGTGTTGACACGGACTTCATAGAAACCTCAGGGGAAAGGAGTGAAAGATAGCAGTTTGAACAGTTGTTTCCACAATGTGCCAACGTAACCTCAATGGGAAGTAAAAACTGGACAGAGCAGATCGCGTGCAGCCAGTGCTGAACCTGGAAAGGTTCCCTTAAGTCAGCACACATACAGAATCTGGTGCCATGCCAAGCGGTATTGCATATGAGCTATGAGGATAAGCAAGTAAGAACAATCACAAGGAGCTCAGAGCAGCAGCAATCTCACCAAGCCATCTCTGCCACTCAGCTCTAATTGTCTGGAGGATCAAAGATTGAATAACAACATGCATCAACTGGAGGAAGCTTAATACAAAGCATGCATGTATTCAACCCCACTAAGGCAGCCTCTCAATCTGAAGACAATGCCAGGAAAAAGGCATCTTTAAAGCATAACATACACCATGTTTTACTGGTGCCTGTGCTCATGTTCATTGTCCATTTGCATAGTTAATATCAGAAATCCAATATACGGAAACTGTTTGTGACCTGAAAAATCAAATAGGGGACAGCACATTGGGATGAGCTAGGTGGAGCTGCTACTTTCCAGATTTTATCTGAAGTCTAAATGACTGGTTTCTTCATTCATCCCAGCAGTGACTTAAGCCACTGACTGCCAACACTTTCTTTAATCCATTCTCAATTGAAAAGCTACTAACCTTTCTACATTCACCATGTCAGACGCTGTATCTCTTTACACTCGATCTTCTCTGCCTCTAGGAACTTTTCCACATCTCACTGATTGGAAATTGGAAGAGTAAGCAAAACTTGGTCAGTGAGCAACCATTTCCTAAAGCTTTCATTGGTTTTTTGTACGTTTGTTAAATTCATTAAGTCATTCAGAACAGCCACCCAAAAGTTACTTTAGGGAGTCATATTGGCAAAAAGGAAAGCAAGCCATATGCGTGATAGCTATCTTTATTACTAAAATAAATACAAGTTCAGACAAATTAATGGTTACAGCCCTGACATGATAGGCACAAAATGAGGAAGTATTAAGATATAACTTTAGGGAACTGTTAAAAAAAAAATCATTGTTCTTTTTTTATTTCCAGATCAGAAAATGTTCATGTTTATTATTTCTCTGTGTACAATATATGGGACTTGGCAGTAAGTTCAGGATAATACACTTGGTTAATTTATCATGTTAATTTGAATCCATATCAAAATATCATTAAATATCTTTTTATTTACCTTATAAAATATAATTTCCTTTTTCTAAGGAAGTAAATCTACATACCATTTTTCTCTGAAGTCATTAATGAACCTCAGACACCTTAAAACCAATTGGATTTTCTTCTACCAGACCCCTTCTTCTCTTGTTAATTTTAATAAAACTCCTAATTTTTTTAATTTATTTTTTAACTGGCAGGTAAAAGGTGAATGGGTGCTATCAGTCTCAACCCTCTCCCCAAGTTTTCTGTATTCCCAGCTTCCCCAGAACAGCCAGAGACAAGCTGGCAGTCAGCCTGGAGGAGGAAGAGGAGGGGCTGACAGTCAGGCTCCAACAACTTGCCAAGAAGCGCGTGCCAATTTCACTTTCCCCCTGCAGCGAGAAAATTAGTTGGATAAAAGCTTTTCAGGCAGGTAACAGGCAAACTGCTTTTTTTTCTATTTGTATACCCAGTATGGGATTTTTCTAGAAATCTTCCTCTCTCTCCCTTCTCCTCTCACTAATTTTTAAAAATTATCTTTATCCAAATTTGCGCCATCAAAAATACCTACAAAAAGCACGAAAGGAGAAACAGATGGAAGGCAGATAGTGTTGGAAAGAAGATAGAAGGCTGAATAGCTTTATATGGTTAATTGGGTGGTTAATAGCTCATATGACCTTATAGTATTACACAGTAGCTTCACCAGACAGACTGAGAGAACTAGAAGATTCCTACCGAGGTGGAGATGGTCGGGGGAAGTGCAGCACAGGGTTTCAGGGGTCCTATGGACTTACAGAAAAAAATGTTGAGTAGTAAAAAACAAAGAATGTTTAGAAGGACAGCCAAGTCATGTAGTATTTGGACTCATTGATCTAACCTAATTGTTTGCTAAAATATGTCAAATTAATGGATTCAGTTAAACTGTTATTTGTAGGGCATGAATATAGTCCTGTGAATGCAAATAGTGGCTTTGAAGAGTAACAAATAGGGTGTGAGAAGGAAAAAAGCATTCAGCAACTGGGTGCCTAAATAGTATGGAGGAAGGCACTCCATTTTATCTTCTGTAATTGCTAGTTAGAGTGTTTGTTGAATTTAAAGACCACAATGCTCTACTGTGTTTTCTTACAAAGCAAGGCCCTGAAGAGGTTTTAAATAAATGTTTACAGTTAATCATAAACTCAGAACATGCAGTGCAGTTGCAGATACTTAGTTTGTTGCAGTGAGACAACATTTTAAGTTCCTATTCCTTGAAGAACAGAGTAAGGACTCTGAGCTACTTCAGTAGAAGTATGCAAAATTTGAGTGTCCTGCCATGCTGCTTCACATGAGTGGTTGACCGGGAGATTTCTCTAACTTCCATTATTGACTGTAAAAGTTTATTCTAGACAAGAAGATTACAAAAATTGCAAAAAATAGCACTGATATATTTCCAGGGTAATATTGTTACTCTTTTGATATTTTCTTTAAACTGTATCCACCCTATTGGCATCATGATTCTGGGAAATTTTCAGGTTTTCAGATTGGTTATTTTCTGGGAAAATATGTTGCTAGTTTTTAAATTACTTTTAGGCCCTGAAGTGTCAGATGATCAATTGAAAATATAACTAAAACGTATCCTGAGTTTTCATTTGGGTTTGTTGGGGTTTTTTTCGTTTTAAGAAAGAAATCTGCAGAACCCCAAAGCCATGCTTTCTTTCATTACTTTTAAGACAGTCTTGAGATTTTGGGAGGAAACTTGATACTGAATGCTTGTGACTGCTAATGCTGTGATAACAAATACATGACTACATTAGTAAATAGAAAAATTCAAGCAGCACATCACATTATTTTGTCTGATTGTGGATGAGGGAATTTAAAATTTGATTCTTGATTTTTTATGGAAGTATGTTGGACTCTGTGCTAGTCACAGCCAGGAGGCTCAGACGACGGACAGAAGAGGTTTGTACCTACAAAATTATGAGAGGTCACACGGGCATATGCAGCTCAGATGTGCTTGCTGAACCTTCGGCCTTGCAGAGGATTGGTTTGAATGGGCATTAGTCAGTAAATTGTAGGGATACCAGCACCACAATGGGCTCACAGAGGATTCACCACATGCTGTATCTTTGCTGTGAAATGTGGTGGTTTTAACTTGGGCTAAGTAGTAGCCTAGATACAAACTTAATGGGGAAAAGAAAATTGCTCCAGGAGTGTCAGGGGCCAGCGGGGGCCATGGGCCGGCAGGTGCCCACAGGCCAGCAGGGCCATGCCCTTCTCTCCCCTCCCTGGTGGACACAGTCCCACCACGCCCCAGTGAGCCGCGACGGGCCGTGGCCTAGGGCGCCATTGCCTGGTGATGTCCAGGCGAGGCAGTGCTGGTGGCGATGGTGTGGGTGCCGAGACGAGACAGGCAGTCGGATCGGGGAGGCCTGTGGCCAGTGCTGAGGGCTGGGGCTCCAGGACAGCTCCCAAATGTAGAGGGAGGTCCCTGCCAAGGCCTGTCCTAGCTCCCTCTCACCCAGCACCTGGATGGGCTGGGCTGGGCTGGGCCGAGGGGGCAGTGCAGGCCACAAAACACCAATGAGGCCGCTGACATCGACCTTCAAAGTGAAGGTCAACAAGCTTCCCACACACATAGCCTGTATCGACCTCCATGGCATGCAGTAGGGCAAGCCGCGCAGCTTTGGGTAGATTTTTACCTCATATTAACTCTTGTTAAAACTCTGCTGTTTTCTAAATATAGGTACGTTTTCATCCAGTCCAAGTGTGAAATATTATACAAGAGGTTGCAAAAGAGCATTGTGATTAGCATTAGGCACAAATTATGCTGGCAGACACCAGCGAAGATTTCAGCAGAAGGAAACCAATGCGGCAGTGGCATTGCTCTTCATCAGGCCTTAACTTTGACTGTATATTGCATTTAGTTGTGCACCTGACAGCAGTTTGAGCAACTTGAGGACCTTGTGGCAGCTTGGGCAACCAGCACAGTGATGGTGTACTCTGTCATTATGTTTTTTATTTGGATTGTAAGGCAGATCTCTGCCCTTTCACCAGTTTTTAGCCTCGTTGTGGGGTAAAACTGGTATTGGCCTGTGAAATACTGTCACAGACGAGGATTATTTTTGTTGTTACATCACTGAAATACCTAGCTTCTCCAGAACACCTTACATAAAACAATGCACTGGATAGGTTTTTTGCTAGTACAGGTATTCACTTAACTATTTAATCTGTAAGAGCTAATGAACATCAATCAAAGATCTTGACTAGGAAATACGGAAATACATAAACCCAAAATTTAGCCCCTAAGCCACCTCATGAGATCTTTCTGGGTATTACTTTATGTGTTTTCTCCAGGTCTGTGGTTTATCACTTACATGGTATTTCTGCTTCCTAACTGGAAAAGTGACATACTTTACGGAGAACAGCTGTTTAAGAGGGAGAAATAAAGAATAACACAGTCTTGATTTATGGACATAATATTAAACTTTCCCCAAATTTTATCAGATAGTAATACTTTTAATTCTCAGAATAGCAGTTATCCACATCCATCAAGTGTACTCTACAGCCAAGAGGTCAGATGGGCGCAGTTGTGTGGTTGTGTCTCAGGGATTACCCCTCATGGGTGGTTGGTGCTCATTAAAAAGAAGGACTGAAAAGTGTTCTTGAGGAAGGAGCAGATCCATGAACTTCATCATTTCTGGCACCTGAAACCAAAAGACAGTTGTTTTTATTAGAAGGTGAAGCTATTGCAAACTTGTAATTTCTAAAAAGGAGCAAAGCCCCTCCTAAAGGTGTGAGCTAAATTAAATGGAAGTGAACTTCAGAAAAGATTTGTTTTGTTGCCATACTAATGATCTACTAAGAAAATAATAACAGTGCCTGTGAATGAATGCAGGTGTATGTGTGTGCGCTAGGGCATGAGAAGCAGACCAAGGCTGATGTAGCAGGTAGAGGATGTCCCCCCACACCCCCAGCCGTCTGCCCAGGTCTCCAATGGCCAGGGCCTGCCATGGGGATCACATTGCAGGAACTGGGGCCTGATTACAACAGTTTGGTGAAAGAACATTTACCCATGTTTTATTACATCGCAGACCTAATCTCAGCAGCTGTGTATCTCTCCTTACATCTACTTTTTTCATTTCACTCTTAAAATGCACACTCTTCCAGGAGAACCAAACCAGAACTGGAATTTGGAAGAGTCATTAGGGAGAGGTCCTGGGAAAGTACTTGAATTGTGTTAGCAAGTTGTTTCTACAAAACAGAGATTTTAAATGAGGTCATTACACAGGCTATGTGACGTGTAATTTAATTTATCCTCAGTGTACAGTTCTTTAGAAAACAAAGATATACGTGTATTTTTCTTCTCTATCTGAAATTGTTCCTCTTTTGTTTGACTAAGAATTTCACCTGATTTGGAAGCTGTAACAATAAATCTATAGCATTGGCAGAAACCTATTCATAAAATGTGGAGATTTTGCTATAGGTTCTGGAGGAAAGTCAATGTTGCAAAGTGAAGTGTAAAATTATTCCTGTCTCAATGTTATTTTTGAGTCATATATCTCTGCCTTTTATGAACAGCAGGCATATTTGGAAGAATTATGTCTGAGTCATAAATCCCTATTTGCCTGGGACATGACTAATAGGTGTCTTTAACACAGTAAGATGATATTACTGTCTTAGCTTGCAATTTTTTTAACCTCTGAAGCACATAGAACAGATGAAGTTTAAACAGCATGATGACATTAATATATGATCTGTCAGAGTATTGTTACCTCCCTTTTTTTCTGGTCCATTGGTTCCAGCCAGCAGATACTCTAATTTATGCGAGTCCCGAAATTTATTATTTCAATATTTAATAAGCGGAATTGGCATGGTTGCTTTCAGAACCCGCTGGTTGTCATGATCCATGGGAGACAGGGAGCAAGCAAGTCCAGGGAGGGAAGGAGGCAGGAGATCGTTGTTTGGGCACTTCCTCACCCCGTGTCCTCTGGGGCTGCGACTGGGGAAAGCAGAAGTCTGTTTAAATGAATAATGCTGCAAGATCCTTCTGCTGTAGCTACCACTGGGGGCTTCTCTGTTGTCTGTAGGCAGTTACTGACCCCTCGTGTTTTTAATAGCTATACATCTTGAGTGCAATAAAATAACCTTCATGAGCAGGTTTCTGTCATCCTCATTGTCTTGTGGAAAAGACAGAGAACAACTCTATCAACACATCTAAAACATTAATATTTAATATTTGTGAATATCTATGCTAAAGGCTGTCAAGCATTGCTTATGAATAGGTTCTGAATTTTACAGAAGAGCTTATTATTATAGTGGTAACAATCCCATCTTCTCTGCATGCCTTTACTAGCTGCCTACGAGTCGTTATCATTATTATTAGCTATTTCTTTATCTCTTGTAGGTCAGACTGCACTCCTGCACAGCATTATGCACGGTCACACGGGTTGCCCCAAAACTTATGCTCCCCAAAAGCCAAAACCTCTTCATGTGTGTATATATGCACAATGCGTTACATGATACGCTGATAAATGTTATTGTATGTAACAGGAATGAACAATACTTGGAGTCTCCTGAACATCCTCAATTGTTCCTGATAGTGTGTTACCTGCAACATTAATTTATCTTGGCTATGCAATGTGAAAATACCATCCAGAAGTTTCTTCATGAAATTTTGATGTGGTTATGTCTTTAATTGTTTGCTCTTCAATATTCCTGGTGTGTGATTTGCCCCTCAAATCACATGGCATTGTATTTGCTCAGTCATTAGGCGGCCTAAATTCTTAGAAGAAAATAACTGTTGAGGAATAATGAATGAGGAATAATATATAATGCATCATTGATATGGAAATTAATAAAAATTTATGCAGAAATTCACAAGCCCTTCAGCAGTCATCAGCATTTTTTATAAATAAAACTGTAGCTGTCCAAGTATTTACAAACAAATAACAAGCCCTACCACTATTATGGAGCTAAAGGATAAGATATATTTGCTAAAGCATCAACAGTTTGTTCTGTTCGATCAGTTCTAATTAATTCTAGATGTTCCTCAGGGGAGAATCAGTTCAAATGAACTGATTATTAGCAGAGATGAGTGCTGTATGGTTAAAACTGTATCCTTTCTTACAGCCTTCAGGAATATGAAAGCAATTGCTTGGACAAAATAAGGAAGTGATCTGTGTATTCAAATATGACACACAAAAGAGATTTTCTGTTTCTGGTAGAAAAGAGCATCAGAGGCTTTGTGTATTTTAAACTTATTTTTTCAATTTTTTTTTTTTTTCCTTTTTTAACTGGAAACAGATAGTGCAAGATAACACTGCAGCACCCTAAAACATAGAAAGTGACTGACTGCAGTTTAGATTTGACACATTAGCATCTACCTCCAGATGAAGCCTGCTGGTGGTTATTTAGTTCAATACCAGTTAGGAATTTATATTCTTTACATTGGAGGATGACTTTCTGAGCTTTGGGCTCTGCTTGAAGAAGAAATGGCATCTTGAGGTACCAAAAAGTACATGTTTAAAGACAAACAGTTGAAATGACAGCAGCTGTTGCCCGCAGGCTTATCAAGCTGAGCACTGAAATGATGATTTTATCCCTGTGCTGTGGAGACTGTCACTTTCTGATGTAAACAACTAACATGTAACATTTCTTCTTAAGCTGAAATAATTGTAGGCAACATGCCACAAATGAAAAAGAAACTGTGCTACTACATCTGCCAGCCCTTGAAGGCTACAAGTGGTGACACTGTCTGCAAAATTTAGAAAATTATTTTGAATTCTTTTTAATTTAATTATGCTAAACTGTTTTTATGGAAGAATATGAAAAATAGCAGCTGTGAAAAAACTGCAAGGAAGAAGTTGATTATATTTGTTTTCTCTCTGTCATGGTTTAACCCCAGCCGGCAACTAAGCACCCCACAACCGCTTGCTCATTCCCCCCCAGTGAGAGGGGGGAGAGAATCGGAAGGGTAAAAGTGAGAAAACTCATGGGTTGAGATAAGAACAGTTTAATAAGTAAAGCAAAAGCCACACACACAAGCAAAGCAAAACAAGGGATTCATTCACTACTTCCCATCGGCAGGCAGGTGTTCAGCCATCTCCAGGAAAGCAGGGCTCCATCATGCTTAACAGTTACTTGGGAAGACAAACGCCATTGCTCTGAATGTCCCCCCTTCCTTCTTCTTCCCCCAGCTCTATATGCTGAGCATGACGTCATATGGTATGGAATATCCCTTTGGCCAGTTGGGGTCAGCTGTCCCAGCTGTGTCCCATCCCAAGGTCTTGTGCACCCCCAGCCTACTCACTGGTGGGGTGGTGTGAGAAGCAGAAAAGGCCTTGTGTAAGCACTGCTCAGCAATAACTAAAACATACTTGTCTTATCAACACTGTTTCCAGCACAAATCCAAAACATAGCCCCATACTAGCTCCTGTGAAGAAAATTAACTCTGTCCCAGCTAAAATTAGCATAGTCTCCAAAGTAACTACTTCTGTGTTACTGTGCTTTATTTTAAACACATGTTTAGACATGTTTGGAGTGTCGTTTTCTAGCTCCAGAGCTCTAGCTTCCTCGGACACCATTACTTAATGAGTGGTATTATCAAATATGCATCACAATTTCTTTGAATATTTGCTTTCACTACTATAATTTCATACAGCTTTTCTACATCAGTGATGTCTTTTGTAATCATTCTCTGTTCTTAAAACAATATCTTTTTTCACAGAATCCCACAGTTTACACTTTTTTCAGGTTTTCATAGGGCACATCATTGTTTTATGTCACTTGTAGTCAGGAATAGGATTCCTCTAAGACAAGAAGATAGAATTATTCAGTGCTTGAAATATACTCTCTGTGGAAAGCTAATTTCCTATTTTAAGAGAAATTAAACTCCTGGAGTGACTGCAGATGTTGTTTTATGCTACTTTTTAATCAAGGGTATTTGTTAAAGACTAAAAATATCTTTAGGATAAATATTATTTGTCAAATATTTTAATTTTTTTATTAAAAATGTTAATTTTTTTTCAGAAAGCTAATATCTCTGATCTCACCTTTGAAAATACATTGCACTCTATTTACCAAAGGAGTATCAGATCGTAGCCTCTGCTCAGAACCAAACTGAGTTACAAGTAAACTGGGTTGCTGAGTGCCTAGATCAGAAAGTTCACTGCCAGGCTCCTAGGTTGCCTGAACCCTCCTTCAGGAAGTTTATTATTTTTATTGTACATGTAATCACAAAGAAAAGCAGCAAACAAGACTGTGGAAATTTAGCTTGCAGAAAATTTCCAGATTCTTAATAGAAATGTGCTTCAAGAGTGGTCTAAAGTAGTACCTCATGAAAGGTTTCTGAAGAACTGAAAAAATTAAAGTGTGCTTTTTGAAAGTTTGAGATATGAGACCATACTACTGAGGTAACAAGGGAAAAGTATTTAAATTCAAATGATTGAGTTCAAGTGGAGAAAGAAAGTAAATAACTTTGCAGAGAATTTGAAAAAAATTATCTTTTCATTTTGACATATGCTATATATCCTCTTGTCTCAGTGACCAGTAAGGGAGAGAAAAAAGGGGAAAAATCTCCATCTTAGTTAAAATGTGTTTGTATATATACTACAGAGTAGGTGAAATATTATAAGCTTACCAACAGTAGCTATCTGTTGGCAACATATGCGCTATGTGGTTTTTTGAGAAAAGTTTATATAGGACAAATATGCTATAGAAAGTCCAAAGTTTTCTGCCTTACATGTTATTAAAGATCTTTATAAAGGCAAGGTCATATGGTAGTAATGTAGGAAGCAGAAGAGAAATGCAACTTTGCTGTCAGATTTTTGTTTGTCTGGCATATCAAATTATCATCTTGAGACCCATAAATATCATGTGAGGCCAGTAAAGAAGAAAAGATCTGAATTCTTATAAGGTTATGTTATAGCATTTTTGCTGATTCAAGTTGATCTTTAAAGTCAGAGTGGAATTAGGGAACTTCTCTTTTTTGTTTCTTTTTTAAATTCTTTGAAGCTATGCAAATATACTGAACTATGTACTTTTTTCATATCTTTCTGTCTGGAGCTTCCCTAAAATCTGAGGATAGCTTTCACAGTTTTGATTTTTGAGCTGGTTTTGTTATATGGTAAAAGTTGAATAGATGAATCTGCATATCACTTCCAGTTGCCTAATCAGCTGAAATTAACTCTGGAGCCTAAGAAGAAGAAGAAATCCCATCATTTTTTTTTTTCACAGTAGAAGAAATTAAATGTATTGTTTTAGTGAAGATTCAATTCTGAAAAAAATTTCCTATGGAGGTTAATAGTCTGGTGTAAGAGTACTCTTCTTCTACAGTAATTTCAGTGGAATACATTCTATCCAACTTAAGTTAGTACTATTCTATTCACTGATGGTCAGGCCTACTGAATCTACTGTTGTTTTCTCTCCATAGGTTTTCTTTATATTCAGTCAAATATTGTTGGAATGTGTCTGCCTCACTTCTCTAGCCAGCAATGGCAGCATGATATTTCTAAAATATTTCTGCCATTTCTAGGATAGAGAAGCTCAGTGCCAGAATACCCCCTTTTATTCTTTCTTTCTGAGAAATAGGTATGTTTTCACATTCCTAAGACAGTGGCAGTAAGTACAGAGGAAGAGATTTTGTTAGGAGCTGAGTATTTTTCTGCCAACAGATAGTTTTGGTAGTTTGAAGAGGCACTGATGTTTACCCAAATAAAAAGCTTTTGAATTCCTCCTCCCTTAGATTTATGCTTAATTTTACTGTTTGTGTATCCATTTATGCCTACTTACCACATGCTTGCAGTGGTGTGGCTGGCTTATTTGTATCCATAATAACTTCTTTATGCTTCCATTTTCCAAAGTTAAAGACTCATTTCTACTGAGAGCAATAAAAGAAAAGCTGCTCAAGAGCTACTGTATTTTCTATGTCTAAAGGACAGCTGATGGATACATAGTCCCTAGAGAGCCTTTACATGCATCTCGGACTAGACACTTAGCAGAATCTAACCTCTTTCTGTAGAGAGACATAAGTCTTGCTTCTTTAACTGCCACTGGCAAGAAGAACATCCTCCATTATTGCGAGCGTATTTTTTGAAAAAAATTATTTGCCTTTATGGAGATGATGTTGGTCATCCAAATCTTAGTAGGCTTTTGTACTTTAATGTGTTTCTCTCCAGATTCAGTGAATTGCATAGTGAACTCCTCAAATCAGCAT
Organism: Fulmarus glacialis; assembly: GCF_000690835.1. Classification (NCBI taxonomy): domain Eukaryota; kingdom Metazoa; phylum Chordata; class Aves; order Procellariiformes; family Procellariidae; genus Fulmarus; species Fulmarus glacialis. The sequence goes on along the minus strand of NW_009198468.1, from coordinate 22,544 downwards.
GATTTCACTGATTAAACACATATTTTACTAGAAGGATGCAGCTAAGAATTACTGTCAACCATTTTCTCCAGATTTTTCTCGGCTTCAAACTTCATTAAAATACTAAGAACATCACGGCAGCAGAATTTTATCTTAGACATCTAATTTAATCAGGATTTTTTTCTCACATACTTGTTTAAAAGAAGTGGAGAACATGAAAATTGCAAAGTCAGGCTTGAAGACAAGAAATTGTGCTTTGGATGCAACAGCAACTTATAGACTGTTTTAAGAAAAGTAGTTCAATACAAGATGTCACCTATGTGCTATGGCATATTGTAGTTGGTGGGCTCATATATATATAAAAAATATGATTTAAGGTAAATTGCCTTTAAAAGATCAAATCAGAGTGTACTCTATTCAGTCTATACACTTGACTTAGTCGAGTTATTCTTAATGTTTTGCAGTTGCAGTGCAATCAAAATCAAAGCTTTCTAAATGAATCAGAACTGATAAATATTCCTGTATTTTAAATGGTATTGCTTTCCATTTCTTTTATCTTGTTTTTATTTTCTTTGCCCTGGTGGTTAATTTTTTGTTCTGAATACAGTCTCCCTGATATGTATTCAAATAGGTAAAGTGCTAAAACATATGAGAAATTCCAAATAAAATATTATCTTTTTCACCCAAGCAAATTTCCACACTCCATCCATGCTTCTTATTTACCTGCTGGTTTCAGTTTTTCAGGTATTACTTATGCAATATTGTCATTATCTGGCACTAGTAAATTAATAGTTTATAGTAACATCTGTCTCTATCATATGCTCGCTTGTTCTCATTGCTTAAAGGCTATGTTTTGAAGAAAAGTAGAATAAAACAAAAGAGGAGTAGAAGGGAACAGATGAACACTGAGATAGTCTACCTGTCCAGTTGGGGAAAGAAGGAAAATAAATGGCTCACGTATTCACAAATCACATATTCTGTGATTTTCCCTGTATAGTAACAACCTTCCCAGAAATAAACACATGCAGTAGCAGTTCCTTGTAAAAAGAAAATATGGATTGCCACCCACCAAGATACCGTTCAGCGCAATCAAATAGTATGAGGTCTCAGCTTTCACTCAAGAAGTCACGGAGCAATGTCCATATCTTAGTGGGATTATAAAATGAGTTACACATATGTTTTCCGTCATCTTTGTAGCATCCATTTTTAGCCATTCCTGGAAGCAGGTACCAGATTTTGAGCAGTCTTTACTTGCTACAGCAGTTCTCATGGGATTATACGACAATATCACCACACCCTTTAGTACCTTGTCTGTAAGTTCTTTTCAGTTCTGTCACGATAAAAGAAGTCTGCCATAATTTTATTATATAGGTTCAATGTTCTGAAGCAGAATGACAAACGCGCATTTCTTAATAATTTAGAATTTTCTTTATTGTTTTTACATCATGCAACAATTTCACGTCTCCTTGGAAGTGGGGGTATGCATAGCATTAGACTTCAGGAAAAAAAAACCCAAACACTAGCGAGGGGGGAGTTCAGTGAGAAAAATATCTGCCTGCTTCATAACTCTGTGTTGATTTTCTTGACTTACTCACTGAAAACAACATAAGGATTTTTCCTGTGGTCCTCTTTGTTTGTGCTCTTGTTATAAAAGGAAGGAGCAGTTAGGACCCACTCTGTCCCAAGCAGGGAAAACTTCTTTCAGTAGCAGCAGTACTATGTGTTGCTGGCTCAAAGTTCTTTTTAAACTACAGTGTTGGAAGAAAGGACAAATGTTTCAAGATTTTTTAACCTAAATTTTAGACAATTTTTTCAGTATTCTCTTGGAAAAACAAATTATTCAAGAATACTTTCAATCAAAAAATGGAATGAGAAAATTAACCATTTTCTAATGTTTGAGACAAATAACAGTCAGCTTGTTTCTTCTCTTTCTATAGTGTGTGTGGAGAAAGAAAGAACAAGGGAGAGAAGGACAGCATGCAGAATTTTAGAAACAAACAAAAATCCCATGTGTTTCTTTGATTTCTTAGTTATATGTAAAATTAACAGAATGTGTAGCAGTTTCCTATCTGTAGCTACTAGTAGTACTTTCAATTATCTTCTATAAACAGCTGTCTTTTTCATGCTGCAATATTCATCTAGACCATGTCTGTATAAGCCACTGGCAGATTTTTTGTTCCGTCTTATTTTTCAGTGCTCTTTGTTCTAATGCACTTGGAAGCTGGGGTGAGCGGTCAGTGTAAATATACAACATTTGTGTGGACAGTACTGAAAGGTTATTGAAACAAATTCCATAAAGCATTTTAAAAATATAAATATGTAAGTTTAGACATAACAATTTGCACATGCTAAGATACTATAAGCATACAGTTTAAGTTGAAAAATAGATAATTGTTTCCCTTCCTGTTTTCTGTAATATTAATTTGGGTCTGTTCTAAGCCTTATAAATGTTCATTATTTATTTTTGGCAGGGACTGTGAAGGATCACTTGTGAATTTTGCTTTTATTTCCACCCTACTACTTCTTTTGATCTAGCAGTAGTAGACTATTTTCAGCAAGATAGATGGATGCACTAGCCTATGTACATCAGCAATAAACAAGGTACAGAATCAAAGAAATAATTCCCAACTAATAGATGTTTCGTGGACTGCAAACATATGTTTTGTGAACATAAGGGTTGGAGATCCCTTGATGTTTTTCAGGCATCTTTGTGGAGAATACTGAATGAAATACTACTATGCTATATACTGTATTCACTTATCCAGTAGATGATAAATCTTGCCACCTCCAAAAGCCTTAGGAAGAGAGGGTAATGAATTTCAGGGTGATGTAGAGGTATACCATGAAAGAAAAAAGAAGGGCACTCTCTTGTTCAGGCTGACTGATGCTAGAGCACAAACTGGATGTGAATAGACTAGAGGAGGCAGGAACTCAGTTAAAATTGCTGCCCCTCAAAGAGAATGCCAGAATATCCACTGAGGCAACACTTCATCCCAGTGTACATATGCTCAGGCTTGATGGGTTTTTACTAAGTTGACTGCCAGGAAAAAACTTTAATTGGTTGGGAATTACGTGTCACCTTTCAGTGCCCCAGTACCTAACACTTAACTATGGAGCATATCTAATCTTCTCTCAGAATAGCTTCTATCTTGATGGAAGTGTCTGTATTCACATTTCACACGTTAGTGTACCGAGATACGCAAATGAGAGGACTTGTTAAAAGTTGCAAGAAACTTGTAAAACAGCGTGTTGATTTTTGAGGTCATAATAATTGCATCCAGTTTCATCAGTAGATATTAAAACACTTTAAATAGGTACATATGAAAATTTTGCTGCTTTTTTTTAGAGGACTTGTAAACAAGTACGCGCTATGACTTTTTTAAGGAGGTCTAGACAGTTAGTGATAAATCTAAGGGTTGATTCTCTGCCTCACTGTTCTAGTTCAGTGCTTTAAGATTTATCTATGCTTTGTCTATAGAAAATAAGTATTTCCTCAATTTTATTTTTTTCTCTGTTAGTTCCTTGTGAAAATAGTGCTGCTACTGCTATGAAAACTAATTTGAGATCTACGTGTATACAATTATTATTCAAGTGTGAAGTACTAGTATTAAACACATGATGGAGATGAGGGCTCTTAAGTACATAGTTGCAATCTTAGCCTAGGCAGACTCATACTTCTAACAAGTGTAAAGAAATGCTGTTTATTTAGAAATAGTTAACTTCATTGTGTTTCTTGAGAGAAAACTAGTTGTCAGTATCTTTGCCTGTATATATCATCTAGATAAGTTTATAAAATCCATGGCAAGATCATTTCAATAGTTGCCTTAGAAATTAAAACAACAACAACAAAATGTAACATTGTTTTCAAGATAATGTCTATTGTTTAGAGAAGGTATTGTATTGGGATTTACAAGGAGTTTCTGAGTTGCAGGAAAATAAATTTACCTCTCAGTGAAATAAATTCATTGTCTCATTAGAGATGCAGTAAAATAAGAAATGACTAAAAATGGATGACATTAATATGTATGTATTTATAATTGCACTCCTGTGAAAACGCTTGCAAGATTCTAAGGTTAGTGATAACAATTTATGGAGATGTACTTACCCCCAGAAGAAAACAATGATAACTTGCTAGAGCACAACAGTTTCAACAATACTATCAAAATACATAATGTGGAAAACTTATAATTTAGGAAGTAGAAGTCAATATAATACATTATTTAAAAGCAAAGTTTGTGTAGTTATTAAAAAATTATTAACTATTTTATGAAATATTGCCTATGTACCTTAGGGCTGATTTCCATTCTGTGATAACTACACAGTTCTCATCTGTGCTACTGACATAACTTTGTTGGTATTTCTTAAAAACTACAATAGCCTTCACAGTCCCTCTTATGTTGATAATACATTTGGTGCTGGTGATGTTAATGAAGTTCATACACAGCCAGCTTTGATGGATGGACTTTAGCTGACATCAATTTGACAGACATCATAACTGTATGATTTAGCTATATGATTGTGTCTGGCTTATTGCTTCCATGAATACATCAGAACGTGACTGTTTCACTGGAAAGTGGGATGAGTAGTCATTTGTGTGTGTTGATGATGGTGGTAGGGAGGAAAACTAACTGAATTAGTAGGCAGGTGTTAAATGGAAATAAGCCTCAATAGAAGGATTCAAGAAGAGTGTCCAGCTTTGTTTCATGTTTTCAGCAGTAGGCCAAGGCAAAGTGAGACTCAGTGTTGGAATCATCAGCAAAGAAAACTATTCAACTGTTGAAATCTACTCTCTTTTACCAGTACTTATGTTATTGTCTAAAATACAAGAGAAAAAAAAATCTACAAATCCACAGAACACATTCCAAGAAATTGTATAGATTGCAAAGTTGAAAAAAATAGGTAAATAGATATTTTAAATTAAATAGTTTACAACTTAAGTGAGGTACAGGTTAGGTTTTGTGTCTTAAAGATTAATCTTCCAACGGATAGAAGGATAAAAACCCCCTACAATTTGTGGACAAATAGACATTACAAAAAGTAAGCAGTTTGGGTGAGACAAAGGAAGTGACAATGACATTGGCAAACTGAAAGCTTTGAGGAAGGATGTGATAAGAAATATGAGAAGTTCCAAATGCCTTGTGCAAACACCATTGCATCCTGTTTTGTCTCTCATTTCCTGTGTCACCGATGACTACTAAACAGTCAGTCATGCCTGGACTGTTACATTCATAGTGTGCTGCTGTGCTGATTGCATCTAAGAGTTCTCTCTTATCTTTTTATTTAAAATGCAAGTTCTTTGGAGAAGGGACTGATTATTAGTATAATAGCATGACAGAGAGAAGAATGGGATTGACCCTGCATAAAGACAGCGCTCAAATTTGAAGGCATTACGTTTCTAATAATCCTCAGGATGTGTCTTACCAGCACTGAACACAACAGTGTTGTATCCAGTATTAGGCATTTAATTTTAGGAAACAGGAAATCTGTTGAATAAAGAACAGAGCGGAACAAAAAGAATGATCAGAATCTAGGACGCAAAAAGTCCTGTGAAGAGAGATGGAAGGAATGGTGATTGTTAGAGATCATATATCTGTATTTCATATCTGCATGATATGAAATATCATAGGAAAAAGGAGGAGAATAATCCACATTACTAAACCATAGTATATGTAGAGCAAAACCCAAAGGACTTAAATTTCAACCAGACAGTTTTAAGTTAAACACCTGGAAAATCTTTCACTTGTAAACCTAGCTAAAATGTGGAGGAGGCTAGTTGAGAGATTGTGAATTCTCCCATCCTCGTGAATTCTCCATCCTCAGAGGTTTCTAGGGACAGATTAGACATCAGCTGGGAGTAACACCTCTGTCGCTGACTTTGCCTGCATTGTTAGGGATTGACTTCAAATACTATCCAGCTCTACCTACGACAACGCTGGATCTCTGGTTGGTTTCTCTAGGTGTCACCATAACAATGTGTAATAATAACTCCAGTAAAAGCAGAAAAGTCTGATGGCTACATGGATAACTGATCGACAAGATAGGGCACCACTTAAGAGATAGGTTACTGCTTTATTAATGTAATGTACTGGTTTAATTTTGAGTTGGTCTAACTGCAGAAGTTTCAGAAATTATACAAGTCATTATAGGTTGCTAGTAAGTGTACCAATAAAATCAAGCTTTGTCTTTGAATCTTGTCTAGATTAAGGTTGCCCAAACAAAAGGAAACTGTCAGGTAAAACATACAGGTAAATATTTATTGATTTAGAAGGTTCATCAGTGAAATCTCAGATCTCTTTTACCCATGACATGCAACACTTGGGCTTTTAATCCTAATGTGACACTGTAAATGAGCAAATTCTCCATAGAAATTGCTAAACCTTAATTTCTACCACCTACAAGTCAGGTGAATAAGTATCTGCATAAATAAACTCAGTTATTCACATGGATGTGCTTCCGTGAGGCTTCAAGGCTAAAAGTCTCAGACTTTATTTTGGCTAGAGTGGGAAATCTTTCTTTGAGACTCCATAATGGGTATTTCTCCAGCCTGCATCTTCTTAACACAGATCTTTGAAGGATCCTAGGCGGGCTCTGACCATCTAGCCAGATGTGATGGTTTTGGCTGGGATATAGTTAATTTTCTTTATAGTAACTAATATGGAGGTATGTTTTGGATTTGTACTGAAAACAGTGTTGATGACACAGGGATGTTTTAGCCATTGCTGAGCAGTGCTTACACAGAGTCAAGGACTTTTCTGCTTCTCACACCACCCCACCAGTGAGTAGGCTGGGGGTGCACAAGACCTTGGGATGGGACACAGCTGGGACAGCTGACCCCAACTGGCCAAAGGGATTTTCCATACTATATGGCGTCATGCTCAGCATATAGAGCTGGGGGAAGAAGAAGGAAGGGGGGGACATTCAGAGCAATGGCGTTTGTCTTCCCAAGTAACCGTTAAGCGTGATGGAGCCCTGCTTCCGTGGAGAGGGCTGAACCCCTGCCTGCCGATGGGAAGTAGTGAATGAATCCCTTGTTTTGCTTTGCTTGTGTGTGTGGCTTTTGCTTTCCCTATTAAAGAGTCTTTATCTCAACCCACGAGTTTTCTCACTTTTACCCTTCCGATTCTCTCCCCCATCCTACTGCAGGGGGAGTGAGCAAGCGGTTGTGGGGTGCTTAGCTGCCGGCTGGGGTTAAACCACGACACCAGAGAAAGCAAGAGGCTTGAGTTATTTGTAGAAATATTTAAAGAATTTGCATGGGAGTTAGCGGCAGGATTTATTAATGTTTACTTCTACTGGCACGCAAGGACCTTTTCAAAAAGGAGGAATTCCAGTTCCTCTGGGTGCTTTCACCTTCATCCTACATACTGTGGTCCATTTTCAAATTTAATAAGTGTTCTTTCTTAAGTAAGTAACCCTATCTCCACTTCAGAGTGAGGCTAAGAAACGAACGGTTCATACTTCAGTTTTTTTTTTTTTAAACAAATGGAATTTTAAAACACACGCATACTTTATGACAGATAAATAGAGCAAAATTGGAGACTAAAATTAGCAATTTAACTTTGTGGCTTTGCAAAGACTTGTGTGTTTCTATGTAAATTATATTGGTCCATTTTTTAGGGTTTCTTTTAAACTTTCAGTTGCCAAATTTTACATAAAACTGTAAAGCTAAAAAAAGATCATTTAAAGCAAGCTTTTAAAAGTTGCAGCCATTTTGCAGATAGTATGAGCTTTATTATTGGTATTTTCCATTTTAAGGAAATACCTAGAATGAATGAACTTTTAAAAGCCACCTCTATGTTACCATAAAAGGAAACACAATAACAAAGTTTTACTTGTCACCGATTAAAAGGATTGACTACAATGAAAATTATACTTGCTGATGATCTCCTAGTTTAAAGTGTGGAATATCGTAAACTCTTCTTCAGTCACTACACTTCTAAAGTACAGTGACTTGAGGACACTTTTATGGCTTGTTCACATGATGGACAGGAAAAGAAATTGTTTGATTTGTCGAGTCCCTAAGAGTTATTTGAATCTGTCATGACACTCACAGCTTTCTCCACACCAAAGATAGGACTCAATTAGCCGTCTTTCTGAAGAACACTGTAAGAGGAGAACCTAGTGGCTTTGGTAATCTGTTTAAACAGCTCTTAGGGCATGTGGTTTTTTCTGGTTACCTACCAGCATTTTCACGTACAGCACAGTAACTGATTTTTTTAAGGAAGCTGGACTTTAATGAATAGGTCACGTATTAGTTTTGAGCGCACATTGTCTTCTTTATTTTAATATATGTATCTGTAAGGAATGAGAAAGAGCTACAGGACAAGACTGTGGCTGGACTGAGAGGGCTGACCAACTGTGGAGAAGACCATTCCCCTATCACCGATATTAGAGTCTTTCTTCTTGATGGGTTTGGTGCTCGCTGAGAGGAGAAGGTTTGGCTTTTATTAGGCTCCTTTAGCTATGTGATATCTCCCAAGCTATTAACTCTGGGAGATGGGATGCCTCTTTTCACATCATCCTACAAATTTGTTTTTAGTTAAATGTAAAGTCAGCAAGTATCAGAGCTACATGCAGTTTGACTCCAACTGTAAAATAATGTCTAGGATGGGCAAAGATAGAGAATCTTAGTTTGTCATAGCTTAACCTAATATCTGTGGTTCTTTGACTTTCTGGCATGCTGGGAAGCCTACCTATCTCCTGCAACTGGACAGCAATATAAGGTCTTTTCCGCAATATAGCCAGTTGTGTGTGTGTGTGTGTGTGTATATATATGTGTGTGTAGTATAATCAGTCTGGCGATGGGTCTTGTGCTTCTGGACTTTATTATGTTGGTATGCTTCAGATGTCCTGCATACTTTTTACTTCTGGCAGCATGTATCCTGCACACTTACTACCTTCTGCAGGATGTTCTCTGACATGATCCGAGAAGCACACATGAGTAGACTGATACTGACTTTTCCAGGCTTCTCCAATGATAAAGTTTGGACCAGGCAGATATTTCTGTTGGAAGCAACTTGCTCAGAACTGGCATCACACTGAGGAAGGAATTTCCTGAGAGTCAGGGAACTCAAAACTGTCTTGCAGCCACTACCAGAACAGGTCAGTACACCATACCCTCTTTGCCAAGTTACTTTTGGAAAAGAGGGCTGCTGAAACTGAGCCTACAGGCTCATATGAATTATCCTAACAGGCTGCAAATGGCCCATGAGGCAGAAGCCAAACCTTTCTGAACTATGTCTTTGTAATGCGGAATGAGGTACTTATTTTCAGCTTCGACCACGGAAAGATGAGTGGACTGAGAGGAAGGCCTCATCTACTGTGTGATAGATGCTTTGTGTTTCGCAGTGCAGTTAGCCCTGTTTCTCTGAGTAAAATTAATGAAGTTGCTGCCTGCCACTTTAAAATCCATGCATGTATCTGTAACTCATTTGCCTGTCTCTGTCAGCTGAGTATTATGTTATATATAGCACTGCACTCTTATCAGCTAAACAGAGGAAACCTAAGTGTGTTTTTACTAGGCAGGTTATCTAATTTGCAAGTACAAACTTTAGGATATTGAAATATTATGAAGATTGCATTGACCATGTAGAAGAGGCAGAGTTAAGGTTACACAGCTGACTTACCTCTGTGTTTGTATATTTTATCCATTTTTTTTTGTTCAAAATTTAGTGTAAGACCTTTTTAAATGTTTTATTTTGCAGTAATCCATGTAGCATACCTTTTTTTTTTTATGTTAGAAAAACAGGCTCTCAGACTTAACATATTTTACAGCAGATCTTGCCTGTAAATAAATGCCAAGAAACAAACAAGAAAGTGGCATATTTACTTTGAGGGTCTAAAAGTCAAGGTAGTTCTTCAAATGTAAAGAAAGCATTCAGCATCCCTGATGAAATTAAAAAGCCTTATCCATTAAATAAGTTTCAGCACTAGCCGAAAGAAAAATCTCTCTTCTCTAGGCGTGTTATTGTGACTCTGTGTGCTACAATTTAAGTTCTTTTTTCCTGTTTGAATGTAGTTCAGAGATATTCTGTGGTCAGAAATATAGGAAGGCTGTGGGGAAAAAAAATGATGATATCTGGATGATAGATTACAATGTAGTTTCTTTGGGGTTTTTTGTTTGGTTTTGTCATATGTTACATCTACTAGATTGCAAACACATCATCCTCCCAGTCAGTTGATCGCCATTTGAGATATTTTAGCTTTCTCACTGAATATTACCAGCTTTAAAGAACCCAGGTGGGGATATTTTGGTCAGTCAGAGCTTTTCTTAATGCAAAAAGAAAATGAGAGGTTATCTGGAGCTCCAAAAGCATAGGCAGTTTTCAAGCAAGGGGTTAAAACTACTTTTCACAACTAATAAAATTTCAAACGCACACTGTGTATTTTTGTGGGAGGGGGTTACAGAAAGGGAATCCTCAATACCAATTGGCTAGTCTCTATCAGCTGCAGTTCAGCTCAAGCTGCTGCTGAAGAGCAGTATTGATCTGAAGGGAAAATGTGAAGGGAACCACCGTGAGGGATTCAGTAGTTTCTGAGAAGGGAGCCAACCTCTTCCAGTAAGAAAGTGGTTTCTACCTGTCCTTCCTGCCTGTGAGGTCCTTTGTGAATGAAGGGGAGCACGGGAAAGGGCAGTTTGTTGCTACCGTGATTCAGAGAAAGAGGTATTGCTGCTGTGCATACTGCTGCCTCTGCTCTTGCTGCTGCTGCTGCTGCAGCTTCATGTAGCAGGTAAGGCTGCTTTTTCTTGGGGAGGGGGGGCGGGGGAGGAGGAGAAATTGGGATTCCATCGCGGTGGCTGGGGCTGTGGCATGGGGGGGCCCTGAAATACTGCACAAAAGGACGCTGGCTCCACAGAGGAGCTGCAGGGGCACACGCGAGGAATGTGGCTGCGTGGATTAGCAGGCTCTATTTCCTGCTCATCCCGGTTTGGAATCGCAAAACTTCAGTAAGTTCTAAACAAAGTGTGCAAGTCCGCAGTGCCTAAAGGAAGAGGGGGCAGTGAAGGGAGAGGAAGGAGCTGCACCTTTCCCTTCTCGCTTTGCAGGCGTCCAGCCCTCCGCCAGGTCGGGCAGTGGCTCTGAAATACATAGGTATGGGTGCAACTAATTTGGTTGTGATGGGTAGTAAGATCAGTACTGATAAAAAGGAAAATACGTCGTGCCAAATTGGGGACTTGTTTCAGCTGAAAGGGAAAATAAATAAGTGATGGTGTGAAACTTGTGGGACTGAAAATGTATTTGCCATATTTTAAAATGTCTCTTTTTTTTTTTTTTTAAGCACTCAGTCTTTTCTCTGTGTGTGAGGGAAGGCAGGAATAAGGGGGAGGGGGGAGGTGTGTGGAATTTCTGCAGCATTGACCTTTAAAGTGATAAGGTTCAATTAAAAGAAAGAAGATAAGGAATGTGAATTCGACTTGAAGCAACTTTGAAAACACCTGAGAAGCCCCCTCCCTTAAAAAAAAAAAAAAAAAAAAAAAGCACTGCAGAAATAATTTAATGGTGAGAAATAAAATTTAGCCCTGACATACAAGATTTTCAAATGCAAGCCATGATTTATCATTGTAATGTTTCAAATTGATCGTCTACAAATTAGTCATGTGATGAGCAGTAGAACATACATAATCTTTATACAAACATTTTAATAGTGAGTTTAGCCCTGAATTATAAATCATGCTGCAAATGTGCCTATAACAGAGATGTGTGAAGGTACTTATCTTGATAAATATTTCACGTAATTTTTTAATGTGAATGGCTTTGTGGCTTTGGTATTTCAATTCTAAATATTTAGTCTAGATTAAGAAGGATACATGTTTCTCATATTTTAAATACTCCTTTCAAAGCACACTATGGTCGTGATGGACTTTGTGTTAATTTCTGTGTGTACTGAGTGACGGTTAATAGTGTTTTTTTCTGTACCTGCAAATATCTTTACAGAGCTAAATAGGAAGGCAGGCTATTTTATTGCTGGATAGCATCAACGAACAGTTGAGGTTATTGGTAATTTCTTCCCTATTTTCAAGTTCAAATATAAATCACAAAAAGCCTAACAATTCGGGAATACTAAGTAGGTCTTATGATAATGTACCTTTTGCTGTCTATGTGATTGCATTTCAGATAAGAAATACATCGGGATTAAAATGTTTCCATGAAACCATGCTTTTAGGAAATTCACAAATTGGTCAGGAGGTCTTTATTTCAGTCCTCTGAACATCTTGTTAGACCTTTCATTGATCACAGCGTGTTTTTAAGAGGTTTTAAGGCTTCTTGCAAAATATTTCCCCAGATCTGAAAGCCAGATGGTTACATTGCAAAAGTCATAAACAGTTAATTGCTGAACTGATTTGAGTGCTCCAGAACATATCAGCATGCAGACCAAAGACTTCCATCTCGGCTGATCAAACTAGTTACCTGATGTTGCTCCTTGCTGAGATTGGGGTCCCTGTTAGAGATGGGTGGGAAAACAGATTCTCTTTTTGGGAAGCAAGAAAGAAAGTGCTTTAGTTTGAAAAGACTTCTTTAAAAAGTAATTTATTTGTCTTTCTCACTTCAATCACATATATGACATTTTTCCTCAAGTTTACTTTATTTGGATTAATTTGCTGCCCTCCCTGCCCCCCCCCCAACTGTTCTGAATGTCAGGTCTATGGTATTTGTTTACCTACTGTGTTGAATGGTATACCAGATAGAGATATGATCTCCCATAATTTCCTTTCTATTCACAATATGTAAACAGCATTCCTTCAAAATGTTCGATACTTTGGTGTTTGTTTTTTTTTTCCCCAAATATATAAGAAGAAATATTATTTCAGTTGCAGTGACATACAATATAGAAGAGATAACAGAATGGCAAATATAAATGTTATGGTTGTCTTGCTGTATGCAGTTTCTCATTTTGTACCCATCACTTGGAGTTTTGTTCTTCTGAAGAAAAAGATGACTAGTAATCAGTATTCAGAAGGAAAGCAAATGCTTATTTTGCTTTCTTTCAACCTTAAATAACCCATTAGTTCAATAGTAGTGCTTGAGATGGTTTAAAAATTTTACAGGCTAGCAAATTCCTAAATTGCTTTTCCTTAAGTAATTTTTAGGCTGACAGCTTTTTTAGTATCCAAATTATTTTAAATACTTTCCTGTATGAGAATGTTTTAGGAATTGTTGATACCTGTGCAATATGAAAATCTTATGATATTTCTGTCTTTATTGCTTTTATCTGGATACTACTATCACACTATTTTAAAGGTATGGTTATAAATGCTTTATAAAAGGTTAAGAAGTTGTGTTTAATTAAGTATTTAAATGGTTATCGCAGAATTAGAGAAGTGGGTAAGTTGCATGCAACTGTGCAAAGCATGATTATCAACGTTTTCAAATATTCTTACAATCATCTAGAGCTCAGGTAAGCTGTCTTTAACATGCTCATAGGATCTATTAGTCCCATATTAACCTTTCTAAACTACTCAGACATGCACATGCAATGTAAAGCGTTACAGTAAAACAGAGTATAAAGTCAGGGTAAAAACTTGCACTGCCTTCATGTAATGAAGCCTATAAGCAAGGGGGTGGGTACACAGAGTTGTATCTGCTGTACATACAGCCACAAAAGCAGGTGCAGCCACCTCATTGGTAGAGTGGGGCTTTTCTTACCATGCACCCTACTATAAAACTGATCCAACATTCGCAGTTTCCTATGCGTTAACTGACTCTTAAAATATGAAAACAAAGATTATTTGGAACACATTTTTCTCGTTAGGCATAACTGATCTTAAATATGAACTTTCTTGAGGAGGTTATACAAAAAGAATTTCTGCACATACGTCATTCTGAAGATGACAGTGTCTGCCCAGGGGGACATCATACCTTTTGGTCTTGAATATATTTCTTATGCTTATCTTTATGCTTTTAAAGATCATAAGATAGTGTATGTGATCTTTACATCTGTATTCTTATTTTCTAGATATAATTATCTGAAACTGTTACAACAAAGAAATAGAATATTTTTTAAGTTTGGATATATTTACTTTAAAAGCTGTATTTTGGTCATGATTGTACTTCTGATTCTAACAATGTAAATTTTTATATAACAACATTCAAAGTTTGATAAAAGTTTTGCCTCTACTGCTTATACTGTAATACCACACAGCGTAGTTAATAGTATAGACGTGATTATAGTGTGAAATCATTTTGTGATGACAACCTGCATTTTGATTAAGTTACCACAGTTGTCCAATTCACAGTCATGAGGTTCTGAAAAATAATCACTTACATATATTTCTATTAAGCAATTCTGTTTCCTTCTTTTAGGAATACCAAACTGTTTTCTGAATATTTTTCATAATATTGACAAACAGTGATATATAAAAATATCTATAAATAAATATAATAAATAAAAAAGCTATAAATAAAAAAGCAAAGATAAACAAATTGTTGAATAACTCCAGCAGAAGTGTTACCATCTTGTGAACGTCTAGAAAGGAAACACAGTCGGTTAAATTATAGTGTAAATACATAAAGAAAAATATTTCTACAATAACTCAATTATGTTGTTTTAAACAATAAAATATACTGATAATTTTTCAATATGCTCCTGAATAAAATGGCCACATTTTAATCTCATTTCCACATTGTCATTCATTTCTGACAGCTGATATGTTTGAACCTATAAATTAAAGAATGTTAATAAAGAGAGGCATGTGGGAAACACAGAACAAGAAAAAATTAATGCTGATTCCATAGTGTCTTTGATTTTTCTTAATTTAACCATGGCTTTTCTATTCATGTGTTAAGAGAAGAAACTTAATACCTCTGTATTTATCTGCTCCACTTCAAATCATATGTATTTACCTACAACATCAGTATATTGGTTGGTTTCCAGGCTATTCATTTGCAAAGCACTTTGAGGGATCTTGGACGTGAAAATTGTTATATAAAGCCAAATACTATTCTGCTTTTAAATGACTCATTAAAATGCCTCCATTTAAAGCATTTGTATGTATACATAAGTTTGGTTGTGTTTATACATACCCTTTAAATGGAGGAATTTTTATGAGACATTTTAGAAGGTGAACAGAATTTGAGTTTATATAGCACTTATCGAATTTAAGGTATCACAGAGAAATGAGTTACGGTGCATGGTGGCAACAGAGATTTAATAGACAAATGTTACTAAGAAGGGATGTTGTCTGAAGTGTTATGTGTTATAACACTGTGTTATGAAAAATACCACGTGATTTTTGCTTTTTCTTAGGCAACTGACTGTTCACTAAAGGGACCGGAAAATAACATCTTATATGAAAGATGGTCCCTCTTTTTTTCCATTCTAGATTTCACTTTCGTAAAAGTCTTTAATGGGGAAGGAGGGCAGGCGAGGCTCTGCTGTGGTATGTTAATTTGTCTCAGTATATTTACTCCTACTGGCCTACAGTTAGGAGCTGTATGATATTTATAAGTGGTCATGTCATAGTAAGGAAGTAATGTTGAGGTATATTTTCACATGTGTGTTATTTTGTATTGTGATACTCTGCGATTCCACAGAGTAAACCTGACAGCATATTTCTTAAGGTAAAAGCTAGGATAAAGGAATACAGATTCCATCATCCCTTGTTAATACAAGTTGCTGTTCAGAGACCTCAATTTAAGAAAGACGGTTAAGTCTATTTCTGTTTAGGATGCCACTTAAGAGTCTGCCTAA
The DNA here is from genome assembly GCF_000690835.1 of Fulmarus glacialis. Classification (NCBI taxonomy): domain Eukaryota; kingdom Metazoa; phylum Chordata; class Aves; order Procellariiformes; family Procellariidae; genus Fulmarus; species Fulmarus glacialis. Next base: position 6,875 of record NW_009198468.1, on the reverse strand, counting down.
TGTTAAGAGATGATTTCCATATATGCCAGCATGGTTTTAAGAAGCCCTCTGCTAAAGGAAATACTCTTTTTTCCCTGGGATGTACTACAAGATGTTAATCATCTCTCATTACTGAAAAGGCTACATTTTTATCGAATAAAATAGGGATAAAACATGCTGTCTTGGGCACTTTGTTTTATTGGATCCTCTTTCCTAATTTCATTGTTCGTTATTGTTTTACCTTGACTGATTTGTTTTCTTTTATCCAGTGAAACCCGTTGTGAAGCACTCTGAAATAACTGCTTTGTTAAACACCAGAAAGGGGTTGCATTTCCCTGACAGATCAAGTGAACTTTATGTCATAGCTTGTTATAGTTATATACTTTTTTGAAATCTTGTAACAAATATTGTGCTTCATTTTTTGCTTTGCATTTTGTTTCTTATCTGCTTTGTCTCAGTACATAGATTCTTACTGTCTGGAGCAAAATTTAGTTATAAACTGAGTTTTGAGATACCTTGACCACAGCTTCAAAGTAGACGTTCCTGTTGCATTTTTTGTCTTTTAGTTTGCATTGTCACTTACCAAATGACAGATTTTCTCCAAACATCTGTCCTCTGGTAGCAGAGTTAGAGGTGGCAGACTGTGCAATGCCTTCACCCACAGAAGTAGTCTCTTTTTCAGTTCTGTTTTTTATGTTATGTCTTATAAACCACTGAAAACTTTGACAACACCATGAAATACGATGGTACTTGTGTGGAATTAGAGATGTACCTTGAAAATGACTTCAACTAAAGGAAAACACTTCAAAATAACAAAATTAGTCTCACAGAGAATGTGTTAATGATCTGATGGATTGAACTGCATATTAAAAAATGATGATGGTAGATAAGGAAATGATAGTACTGAAATCAATTCTTGGTTTAAAATACTTAGCTAGAAAAAGAGAAATTAAACCTAGCTAAAGTTAAATAAAACCTCTTTGCTTCAACTTTCCTGGCATTGATGGAAATAGCCCGGGTTCTGGTCTTTGTCAGAGAAATAAAGCTGCATGATTCACTGAAGAGGCAGCTCAATGAACAGGCGTGACAGGCTTGATTCATCAGCATCTTTCATGTTGCATTCCAGCAGTAATTATTTATTCCTGTAGAAATCGGCTTTAGTTTTGGTTGATCCTAGCCTCTTTGGGAGCACAGAGCAGGAATAAAGCTGGCTTAACCTTGGTTGGAGACTCTCTCAGTTGCAAAGATAATACTGTGCTGTTATTGGCAAATAGCAGGCGTTTGGCCAGGCAGAGAGTATGGTTACCATATTGCTGCCCTGCTCGTTACCTGCTGGTAAAGCTCCTTTTGGGAGCTGTGGTTACTACGATTTAGGGAAGCCATGAAACTCCACTGTGGATTCCCTTGGAAATGGACCAACAGCCAGCAGAACGAGTCTAACCCTCTTACTTCAGGAGGCAGACTTTGTCAGAACAGATTCTCCTATGAAATTTTTGCTGTCTGACATCTGCACTGGGTTGGACTAATAGAGGAAAATGGGGAAATAATTAAGCACTAATTTATAGTAACATGTAAACTTATTGAATATTCACCTAAAGTGTAAGGCATGGCCTTGGATGATTTGTTTCATACCAGTCTGCCCCTTTCTTACCACCTGTCTTTCCCCTTTCTTAATTTGTAAGCTGTATTTTAGGTCAAAGATTTGACCTTCCCATCATGTACTTTCTCTCTCTAAACCACTCATTAGGTAACCTACTTCAGGCCTAAATTTGTGCTTTTGGCCCCCTGTCAGAAGAAGAATTTTCACACAGAAGCATACAGATGAATGAGAAAACAAGTCTGTGAGTGCGCTTAAAGAAGGCCACATGATGTTTCAAGCACTTCACTTAATACGTATGTTCATGGAAAGGGATATCTCACTCCAGTGCGTAAGACCTACAATAGCCGCCTAAACTAGGCAGAAAGAAATAGGTAGGAGAGTGCCTATATTTTTCCAATAGCTGGTTCTGGAAGTTGTGTCAAGTGTCTTTCTGTGTTAAAAGACAGACACATTCGACCACATACCACTTAATGAGGATGCATTTTACCCTGTGAAACTTCAAAAGTCTTTCAGATTGTGTTTATGTGTCCTGAAACCTAAGTTTTTACCTGTTGAACTAGTTGAACTCTGCTAACACATGAAAACTGGGTACTCTCACCAGCCACAAAGTTTTTCAAAGGTTGTTCTTGACTGCACATACAGATGGATTTCTGGTGTATGTAAATGGAGGTATGTAAACAGGAGTGAGGTCTATAGAAAATGTACCATATAAAAATATTGCTATCCGTTCTCTATTTTTTATGTTAGCATGGCATCTGTTCTCAGTGATAGGACCAGAGACTAATTCTATCCATTTAAAAACTAGTATCAGTAATAAAGAAAACAAACAAACAAACAAATTTTTGCTAATGTTGGATTCTGAGGAGATGAGTATATAGTTTGAGTATATCAAAGCAAAGTATGCCCTAAGAAAGAAATTAGCAAAACAGCTAGTAACATTTAGTAACTTATGTGGGTATACCTTTAGAAATGTAATCAAAGTTATTCTGTGTGGATGCCCTGGAATTCACAAAAAGTGCAAGACAGACTCCCTCAAAACACCTTAAGTATGCTCAGAACAGCTATATAACAGAGCCACAATATATGGGAATTAAACTTTATTTCAGGAAAATGTAGGAGGAAAATAATTCCTTCTTCATTTATGATTCAGCAATCTCAAAGGGTGGTGTCCATAATTTCTTGTTGCATCCGCAACTAAATAAAGTTGCCAGGATGCAGTAAAAAGGGGGGAAAATCTTTGAAAGGTTTGTCTTAACTGGTTCTGAAGCTCTGTCCTGTTATCTACACTGAACAGTGAAGAACTGGTATTAACACCTGGACTTATGTCTATGCAAAATCCAGAGATCCTAAAGTAGCAATTAAATGGCTTAATGTTGAAAACCTCATAAGCAAAATCCTGAAGCTCTTTACTGAAGGGCAATGTTAATTTGTCATGTAGTACTGATTCAGATTAACTGGAAGTGCATTAATTTTCACACAGTCCCAAAGTCTTAACTCCTTGCACTATAGAAGTTTGTGAGGAATAAAACATTTTGAAATTAGTGATTATTTTCTTCCTTCTTTAAGACAAAACTTAAATTGAGACACATAAAAATACCTTTCTATATATGTGTAAATACGTATGTTTCAAAGGAACATTCTAAAATTATTCTTGTCTAAATCTTAGGTTTTCCATCTTTCCTACCAACCCTTTAAGAGCATACTTGCAATCTTAGTTATACTCAGGCTGCATGTTCTAATAGAATATAAGTCCTTGGAGCATTAACAAATCTCTCGGCTTTTAAATAGACTGTGACCTATTCATTTACAGGGCTACTTCAATAAAGCAATAGCTCACTTAGGTTAATGATGGATCATGGTGTGATTCGATTTGCAGAGTGCAGACTTGCCCATTACCCCCTAATGTTTGTATGGGTCATGTTATCACATCCAAATAATGATTCATGCCACCCCTTGTTCCTGGAGATATCAGAGTGATTACAGGAAAGCTCGGCATGCTAGTACACAAAGCCTTTAGGGGTTTGTTGGCTACTGTTGAATTATTATTTTTGGCTAGAGTATGATAAAGCAGGAAAGGCTCAGGTTTCTCTGTGGCTGTGACACCTTCCTCTTGTGATTCAATTGGCCATCTGGCCAAGCAGACGGGCTGGACATCAGCAGAAATCAGATCTGCTCTCTCTGTCTTTTGCTACTTGCTTTTTTCGTTTTTGGTGAGGAAAGCTAGCTGACCCTGACCTGCTGTGAGAGATTATTTGCAAGTTGAGTGCCTTGTGATCTTTTTTTTTTTTTTTTTTCCCCTCTCAGCTTGAGTATCTAACATGAAGATGGAGCAATTTCCAACAGGAAGAAAACATATCAGTACTTTTGTACTGACTGTAGATATCACACAGGAGAGACTCGGGCTCGTAGCCACATTGAGAAGGGAAAAAAAGGGGTATGTTTTCTAGTTGTGAATACACTGCAAGTACCAACATAATGATTTCTTTTTCCAGTGCTGCCACACTGTCATTTACTCTGAAGGATTGTCCTCACTTAGGCACAGCAATTCAAAACAGTCTAAGTGATAGGATAAGAAGTGAAATTTTGAATGCGCTTGTAAATGCTTGTAAAATGCTCTTAAGGTTTATTCTTACTTCTCATTTTTGGGGATGATCTGGGTTTTCTTGCCTACCACTGCATTTATACTCAGTGACCATCAGGCTGCTCACTGGTCCAGCTGCTGACAAACACTAAATCTTGTTAAATGCTTCCAATAAAACTGTCATAAACCTCACTAGCACTAAACCTTCCTAGACATAAACCACTCCTAGTTAATATATACTACAGCTAAAACATGAATGGGCAGAGGAATAGTTTCCTTATATTTTCTTATACAAAGATATAAGACCCAGGGAAATAGAAAATATGAACTTCTTTCTTTGCTACCAACTGCACATGCAACCTAGATAAAGAAGAAATGGCTGTAAGAAATCATGCTTTTCAAGTGAATTAGTGTTTTTTATAGCTGAATTTAAAGATTCTCCAACAGCTTCTGTCGCTAGGGAGAGAGAATAGTTGCACGTGGTTCAAGAACACTTTTCTAAGGAAACTACTGGTGGTGAAAAATCCAAATGGAAAGCACCTGTTAACACTGTTTTTTCCACTTTCTCTACTTCTAGACAATGACAAATGCAACCACAGTCAACAGTGTCAAGTAGCAATGAAATACTTTAAATTATGCCTTTTTTAACCCTTTTGACTTGTTTTCTCACCGACCCACACATTAAACACTGTATTTCCTAAATAGTTCAAATACTATAGAGGGGGTTGGTTGCTTAAATCAGACATTAGAAATAGAATTGTATGCGATTAAAATAATGTTGTTGTGTTGACCTGCTGGTCATGGAATAAGGGAAAAAGATGGGCACTTACAATAAATGAGTAAAGCCATTTCATTACCTTACAATAGATTTGGTTTTCATTATATAACGTTTTTATTCTGCTCAAAAAGCATTATACAAAAAAAGCATTATACAAGGACCTCCCCAGAAATAGTGCCAAGGATCTCAAAACTGTAAGTAGATTTCAAACCTAAATCAGATTTCCCAGCTGCTGAGTGGTATATACTCACAGTGAAATAGTGAAAAATGGCTTTTGAAATGTTTACTACATTAAAACCCTGAAAATTTTTGCATATTTTAATTTGCTGAGAGTTGCAGCAAATTTAGGACCCAGAAGTCCCTTGTGATACTTGCCTGAAGCATTAATAGAAAGAGGTTTTCTTCCTTTTCCCTCCCCTTGCATCAACAGTATAATGATTTTTGAGGATCAATATTATACTCCTGTGTTTGGAAGCTTGAAGTCATGCAATCATATTTCTCTCAAGTGTTTTTCCTCCTTAAGCATATAGGGCTTACTGAAATTTGAAAGGATATTCAAACTTACCATTTGCAAAAACCAAAATCCAAGGTCTTGCTCCCTCCTTCCCAGCTCCCGTTTCCAGTGATAAATGTTTCAAACAATTCCGATGTTTTGATTGTGTCTAAGAGATATTCAGAATTAGTTCATCTGAATACAATGACCTGTCTATCAAACTCTGCAGACTAATAACAGGGAACATGTGAACTATGGGCACTTTTTGCAAGCAAAGCAAAGATTGTCATTCAAACCATAACCGTAGTTGTAACTATTACCTGGTAATTTTACAGCAGAGTAATTTTTGTAATGAAACATAAAGGCTTAACATTTCAAGATTTCAAATTTTGTGTTAATGCTGATAATTGTAGATTAAGTTGTCTGCCAGATATAATGCAAAAGCATGGGATTTTTGTTTTTATTTTTATCTTTTTCTTCAATATGTAAGTATAACGTGGCATATCTGTATCACTATGTCCTTATTTTCTTTGCATTGAAAACAGTGCAGTGAAAAAGATGGGCTGAAAGAAATTGTTGGTTCTATTGTTATTTTTCATATAAACTAGTGGAATCCATCGCTAGAAAGAAGAAATTGTAAATGTCACCCTGACAAAATAGGAATTTGTGAACTATTTTATTTATTTGCTATGTGAAAATACACGGTGAGAATACGTACTTAATTCATTATTCTTTTTATCATCTTTGAGAGGATAAAGTTAGGGTTCTTGTTCATGTCTTGATATTTTAAATGGAAAAAGAAGATCCTCAGAGGAATTTAGGGCCATAACTTCCTTTTGTTGCATTCTAATTCTCAAGCAGGAGCCGAGTGCTCAGACTTCCTTGAGGATTTATGTTAAATCCTTATATAGAGACTGAGCCTAGTTGAGAAGCAATGCAAAGCAAGAAATGATGTTTTTTGTGTCAAATACAAAGTGTAAAGCTTTTTCTTTGGAAGCTATCAAATGTCTCTTGCCTATGTCTTACCTAAATACCCATAGACACATAAATTTACCCCTGTCATGAGTGTTAAGCACCTCATTAGATCTAGTGTAAGACAAAACACCTAACAGAAAAAAAAAAAAAGTCTTCCTCTCACAGGTTCTCCTGGAGTTTGCTTTATATCATGTACTTTTTCCTGTATGAAGAAAAGACTTCTCAAACTTTTGTAAACTTAGTTTAGAATTATAACATGGGGCTTTCTTGTCCAATTCATTTCAAATTACAAGGACAATGTTTATTTCTGCTTCAGATACAATTTAACATTTCCAAGAAAAATTAGTACCATGGTATCTTGGTAAAGGGAGTGGATAAGAGGGAAAAAAATTTCCCTTATTTAAGTAACAGTAGTGGTTTTCTGATGACTGCTGTCACTATATCATTTCATAGAATCATAGAATCATTA
>NW_009198467.1:0-54095 GCF_000690835.1 Fulmarus glacialis | reverse complement strand
CCCCGACCCGGTATATTGAGATTGGCTGTAAACATCTCACTGAGCTAGCTGGCCATAGACAGAGTAGAATTTCTTTCTGTCCATATCTCATTATCTGGGAATAAACTATAATAAAAACAAAAGAGCAATGGAAATTGCCAGGGAGAACCGAGGTGTTTCACCAAAGACTAGCTCTTCTTTTTCCCTTCCTTTCTCCTACTTGACAGTACTTGATAGATCACATGACCCCACTGACAACAAAACTGTGAAACTGTATTTTCTAATATCCATAGCATCACAGGGAGCATCCATTTGTAGGAACCCCTGAGTGCTGAGTTAATATTGCAGGCTTATTTGGTCCTACATAATTAGTTATAATGACAAAAAGGACTACCAGAACATAAAGTCTTTTCAGCAGGCACTGTCACTTCTGTGTGGTGTTTTATATTGTCTAGACTGTGGCTCCCCAGCTCCAATGGAACCTCAATTAATGTGCAACATAAAAGAGGGTAAAACATTTTGATTACTTTGAGCATGGAGACAAGAAATGATGCCAGCAATATATTTTAACATAATATTCTAGCCTTTTTTAAAATAGTGTTGCAATTAATTTTTTTTTTCTTGATGTTAAAAGGAAACTAGTGCATTACAAAACTTACACAGCAAATTAAACAGGAAGAAGACAGGCATGTATCATTTTTAAGATGTTTCTAGCCCAGGCAGCTAAATATATGTCTGTGTGTATGTATTTGTGCATGTTCATGCATGCATGAATAATTTAGTGAGCTAAATACTAACAGGATGTGAAGTTGAAATTAGAGATTGTTACAAAGGACATATAACTTTCCAAGTGCTATTAGTACTTAGCACCATAGCTATACAGCATAAAAATTGACAACTGGCAGAATGTAAGACCTTTAATTTAAATGGTGTTAATCTTGCCCATTTCTTATATAATTCATGACTTGAAAATTATAGAAAGTTTTTGTCACTGTCAACCCATGTTTATATGGGCCTTGGGCCTGTCTAGGGTAATTGATTTGCAAAGTTTCTATGATCAAGAAGGGTCAGTCATTTCATGACATCAGGAAATGACTGACTGCTACACTAGCTTAAATATCTGCAATGAGTGGTCAGGAGGATCTTTACATTGGCAGTCAGCTATATTTCTTTTTGTTAATATTACGGATATTTCATTTCTCATGCTTAAAGTTAGCCTGGCTGCCAGAAAGGAGCTTTTGGAGAAAAACAAACAGGCAATGGAAGAGTGACGAAAAGCAATGCTTTATTACAGGAATTATGTGAGGGAAGAGTTGTGAAGGCCTTCATGAAGGGCTGCCTGTTTCTCTGCAGCTCTGCTTACTGCTGGTGATGTTGCACAGCCACAGCTTTGCACGACACATCTCCACCCTGACCTTGGGATGGGGGGGGGCAATGAGCAGCATTCACCAGAGAGGGAAGCTGCTGAGATGGGAGCTGCCTCGTTCTCTGACCTCAAAAGAGAAACAAGGGCTGTGACAGCAATTTATTTCTGCTGAACATTTTTTTTTTTAATAAAAAAGATAACTTTAATTCATTGGCTATTCAGCAGTTGTAGATGTTGAAGACATTTTCTAGCAAGTGACAAGTAAACATTATGTCTCTTGTATTAATACATTTGGAGAACATAAGAGTTGAGAGGCAGATAAAGAACATTTGAGCCAATGTATCCTACCTGGGAGAGGCCACTTAATCCTAGGATTTAAGCTGAGTGGGAATGCTGGCTGTCTGCTAATGGAATGGCATTTTGCTCCTTTTGTATTAATGCTAATAATAATTAAATTTGTAATTTATACGTTTCTTAACCTTTGTAATCTCCTTGATGCCAATTTTGTTGAGGAGTATGACCAGTGGGGGACCCGTTCCATCTATGATAGTATAAAGGAGAATTCATTACATGATGTCTTCTCTCTAATTTCACTTCTTATAGTTAGAATTGGATGAGCTTCTAACTCTATATTCTAGAGACTAATTTGGTAATAAACTGTGACTTTACTTCAGTTTTTAACATACTTGATCAGGTGAATTTCTTTCCTGAGGAAAATCTGTGTAGAATGTCTTATATGAAGAGGAATGGTGCTACCCAGATACTTGTGTGTATGATGGGTTGGGGGAAAAGGGGTATGCTTACACTGCTGAATACTACTCTGTACATCTTCTGGGGTTGTTTCTTAATTTATATCCTTAGAAGCTCATTGTGATATTGTATCATAAAGTGATCAAAATAGAAACACTGATCAAATAAAGAGGATAAATTAATTAGATGCTACTTTTTTAAATTTTGAGAACTATACTAGCACTAACCTTCCTAGGTTAAGGCTAAATCAGGCCATACAGATTCCTGCAGGCTGGGTGCAAAAAGTCAAAATGTATCTTCCCCCTAATGTAAAGAAAGAGGATATATCATAGCATAAATAATATCTACTGGCAAGCAGTCAATACAGTGTACAGGAATATAACATTCCTTTATTATGTTTTTTATAAAACCCGCATATTTAATTCCTCATGGATTCCACAGGCCGCATAACCCTCAGCTGTACCCAGTCCATAGACACTGCTCAATCAAGTTCTCTTTCCCATACTATCTGCCAACAGCTAGCACTGAATTATCAGTTTCAGATGTAGACTCTTGGCCAGGAAGTACATTTGCATACAGGAAAGACTTTGAGGTTGTGAAGTTGCGATTCAATGTTCTGATTAAAGAGGCTCTGAGGCTTTTCATTTCTCATTCCAAATTCCAGCTGAAAGATTGAGAAGTAACAGCGGAACCCACCACTAAATGTTCACTGAGTTTCCGTCTCTCTCTTTTTTTCCCCATATTAATGTTAAAAAATAAGAAAAGAGCCTTATGCTCTCTGTAGATATTTGATGGGCTCATACTACAATCCGATATCTGTATTGAGTGATTACATTCATGTCTTCACTGCAAGTTGTAAGTTAATACTTTCTCCTCTAGAAAATTCTTGCAAAAACTAGGGAGAAGGAGGGAATCTTCTTTTTTTCTAATCCTCTGCAAATATGTAGACATTTACAGTTGTGATAGTGTGGTAATGTAGTGCTTACCCCATACCCTTTACTTTTTCCCAGTTGTATTTTAGTGATTATTATAAAAATGGTCTAAAACTGTGCTATGCCCTGCAAATTTCTCATTTTTATTACAGAAGCAAGTGTCAGACTTGAGCAGTGACACAATGCTTTGACTTCTTTAAATACTATTTACCACTCTAAGTTTTCAGTGGCTCACGTTTGGCTAGCACTTCTGTTCGTGCTCAGTGAAACCTGCATTAAGATCAAAGGCATAGTGAATCATTATTCTGATTCACTAAGCGTAAGGAGTCATAAAGATATTCTTATGACAGTCTTGCAAGGACAAAAAAAAAAGGCTCAGCACTAAACCATGTATAGGGTTGTGATTATAACATAATGACAGATGATGAAAATTAAATCCATTCCTAGAACATGACTGTAAAGATTTATATAACTGTAGTCTGTAACAGGTAATTTGCTTGTTCTCATTTGGCAGTGGGGCCCGTGAGCTACGTAGCCAGGCGGAGGGGTGGGTTATGTCTCAGGCAGTTGCAGAAGTTCAGCTGCCGTTTAATTCCTTTAAGCTTTTGCACCACAGACCTTCCTCTCTTCCCCACTTAAGACCAGACCCTGAGATTTGTAGACTCAAAAAGTAGTAAAAGGCACTGGTATACCCTAATGTTAGGGGTAGTCCTGCTGTTCAACCCTAAGAAACATTTTCCAGGCACCTAAGTCTTCTTTTGTACTTTCACAGAGAAAGTTTCCTTTGTACTTTTCCTAAGAAAACACTAACTAGAGGAACGCATACTACTGTACATACAATTTTGGGACAATGACAATGTTTGTACCAATAACTTGATATTTTTTTTCTGAATTTCCTGTTTCTTACACAAAATATAATAAGCTAAACACTACAAAAGCACTTGTCAAAGTTTGTCAAAGAGTGGTTGTTTCTCCACAAAGATTTGCTATATTTGATATGATAATGTGTGTTGTTATGTGTATGTCTGCAAGAACAGTATAGAAGACATACTGTTAAAATAACGTAAGGGATGGGATTATATAAATATATATAACCCCAATTACAATGAGAAAGCTAGGTCTTCTCCAATACTTTCTGGTATCTATTGGGTCAGCAGAACTCCTTCAGAACGAAGAACATTTCTAAAAAGCCCAAATAACACAAGTATAAATTCTCCGTCATATGAAAAATACAAAAGAAAAATAAATTAGAAATGAATGTTTCCAGAAATACTTTTAGTACTTCTAATTGAAAAGGTACGTTTTGCAAAGATGGAAGCTTAAGCTGGTCAAACCTACAAATTTATCATTTTAATGACTAATTAAATTTTAAGATACACAAATTTCTTTTGAGTAAAATTCACTGAGTAATAATGCAGTGCATCTGGATTTTTATATTACTCTTGAATTTAATTTTGCAGTGCTAACCTGGTATACGTTAGAGTTGAGGGGAAAAAATTGAGCATCTCGATTTTGTTAATTTCCCCAACCACACACTGAAGGCATGGTCTGCTTTCATTAAAAACAAACAAAAAAACCCCCACAAAATAACACTCAGTTTGACCTGGCAACTGTGTCCTGCACTCATTCTAGGAAGCTCAGCCTTCCTTTAAGCATTTGATGCAAGCCTGAAGGCAGTGGGAGAAGGGCTCTACAGAAGGACTGCAACCTTTGCATAACTCCAGTTCAAACATGCAGTCATGTTTTCCGCAATGGTTATGAATTCAGAATGAGGTGGTGCTTCTTAGGGTTCCACTATTTAGAATAACTTTTTAAACATTAAATACTGTACTAGATTTTAACAAAGTAGGTACGTACTCCAAGTTTTCTAAAACTGCCATTTAAAATACCCTTCCAAAACTGAGGCATCAAGCCCCACAATTTCTTCTTCAAAATCTTGCCCATAGTCATCAGACATAGAAAACTTGCATGCAATGAAAAGAATGTTCATTTAGTGGTTGCTTTATTAACCTTTATAGATATATTTTTAATTAACTGAGAATTATTTTCTTTTTCTATTATTTTGTAAGTGAGAAGAGCAAGTAATTTTAAATATGGACAATTAAAACAAGAAAAAATCTTGAATCTTTAAGATTACAATTCGGTCTTTATTTCTAAGCTCTCATTAAAGAAATGCAGAAAAGGAGAGTTACCCCTTTCTCTCAAATACCTGTGGTAACTGACTGTAGCCTGTAAGAGGAAAGTGTGCCTTGGGTCACGCTGTCAATGAGGGCAGTGCCTGTTGCTTCTCCTCTTCCCTTGCAAGTTTCCAGAGGAGGAAGGGCCCAGGGAGAGATTTTTGCATCTCTGTGAGCTGAGCCAGGACAGTGGTGGAAAAGCCAGCTCTGTCTGAGACAGGAACTGCTCATTTGGTGGCAGATTATTTTCTCATTGAACTGCACCTATTCTTAGTTATGGTCCACCTGAATTCACATTTTCCTGAGCTATGTCAGATTTGATCCTGGGAAGTATAGTTTCAGCAAAAATCATAGTTTCAGGAGAAAAGGATTTTGCATTTGGAATATGGAAGCCAGTACACTGTCTGGGAAACAGGCCTCTGGGGTCTCAACCTGTCATCACTGAAGTGTGAAGTTCTAATTGTATTGCTTTTCATAATGTATCTGCTACATAAATATTATTCAATACCTGCAAATTCGCACTAGGGGGAAATGGAGAGGTTATAATGCAGGGAAGATTTATGCCCGCTAGATGCTGGGCTGTCATGATTAAAAATTTTCCACCCATTATGTGAATCCTATTGATCATTGCAGGAAGCAGAAAATTGTGCTGTTCATTGATTTTGCGTGGCTACAGAATGCATTAGGCCTGATGCATTTGATGGGTAGGCAAGTTTTCAAAGGAAGCTCAGTTAAGCTAATCTTAGTTCAGAGGAATATGCACAATGGAATAAGAAACCTTGTAATTGCAAGAGCAAATAGAAGAGTCAGAGGACTATATTATGAGCCATATCAGCATAAGAATTAGACATGAGCTTTCCCAAGAGACAACAGTAAAACGCATCAAGGCTTTGATGCTGTTTTTCATGAACGTAGCAATTACTGGATAAATTGGGTTTTAGCTTCTCACCCATCAGCCAAGATAGTGAACAAAAAGCAATTAGTTCTTCTGCCTCCTTAGCAAAGGGGGGTTATCAGGTTTTCATCGACTCCATAAAATAACACAGTGAAGAAATTAGTTTGAATCCAAAAGTAGAGCAGAAAGGGTGCAAGGGAAAAGGGGAGAGAAAAGGAAAGAAAATTTGCAGGCAGAGGGAATTTTACCTTTGAAATTTGGTTTCTACTGATTTGGTCCTTATTATCTCTGGTTTTTTATTAGCTTATGATAATGCTTAGAGTCATCTCTGTATCACATGCTGCATTTCCTATGAACAAAAGCTTTCAGCAAATTTAATCCCCAAAATAAATTCTGTTAGTCTCTAATGCAGGGATTAATTCCAATCTCAGAAATAAAGGGGAGAAAAGATTATTTTGCATCCCAGCTGGATGCTGTCTTACTGGCATGTTACTACAATGTAAAGAGTTACATCTCTGTGATAAAGGAAATGTTAGAATACCATGTACCTTTTGGTAGTGTATTAACTCTTCCTGAAAGTCTGTGGCATGCAGACCCCTAAATATCTAAGTCATTTCTAATAGTGGAACCTAAGCCACTCAGGTCCTGCAAAACTTTTGAAGGATACATATCTTTAAAAATCTGGACTAAACATGTTTTTATTCTTACGTTCTTACTTGCTAGTTCTGGTAATTTTGTCAAGAAAGAGGCATACTAAAATTAGTACTTACAGAGAATTTGAGTGTATTAATGTTTCCATTATGTTAAAAAAAATCTGCCAAAAAACTACTACCAGCAATATTAATAAGTATTTTTAAATTGTAATGGATAGTTATGTGTGTTTGCTCAAATAATATCATATGGGTTTAGGTGAAAAAAAACCACATGGGTGCTATCACATTCTCACTGTTTTATGTCTTACAACATCAGATTTTCAAAATAGATTTGTCCGTAACAATGACAAATTTAAAGGCACAGCTCCTTTAGCTTTCAAGTATCATTAGGTGAATAGTCATATTTGACCTTCCCCATATATAAACAGTAACAAGAAAAGTTCAAGAGTTATGTTATTGTATTTATTTGTGGTTAGTAACCTTGAGGGGAAAAAGAGAATTTCGGTCTTAATACTGCAAAGATACTATAATAGTAAGCATGAGTGTGAGCTCTTTAAATAAGACACTGAACATATTTATATGATCATCGTGAAAATCTTTCCAGGTTTGGGGATGTATCTTTTACATACAGAATATATGATCAAGTCTACTTAAGTATTCCTGCTAGATGTTTTTGGTCCCACTGAGTTTGAATTAGCAGAACTTCTCTTTGTGCATATAGCTAAGACTACGCATGTAGTATGATAATGTCTGTAACAAAATTTGGAATTGAAAGGGTTGTTATGGAATGCTTTCACCCTTTTTTGATCTCCATTAAATGCACAGATATCGCAACTATTTCATTTTACCAGCAGACTAAGAAAATTTTGGTTAAACAGAAACTTTATCTGTCCTGCAGATATTTGTAGGGCAACTCCTGAGTAAGTCCTGCAAAGATTTATCCCACATACATGAAGCTTTGGAGAACTGGAATCCTAATCTGTAATGATGAAGCAAACCCTTGTACGGTAGTTTAGTTATTCTACCGCTTTCTAAATCTAGCAGTATCTAGGGGATTAAAGCAACAGCAACAGAAACAATGTTATAACATAAAATGTCAGGATTTGAAAGAATGGGAAATCACAGAAGGAGCAATGATCATAGCTCTGCGCCGAGGTCTTTAGCCATACAACCCAGAGGATAGATTTGCTCTTGTCTGGAAACCAGCCCAGCTCAATTTAAAAGACCAGGTTCAGGAATTACTCAGACACAGTGTGTCTGGCTAGACTGGAGCAATTGAAATATTTGCCCACACAGTTGCTTACCAGACAACGTATTCATCTTTTGACAGACCTTTCATCAATATTATTTAACAGTTGTTTGCTCCTAAAGCATCCAATTACCAATTAAATGCTATTAAAAGGCTTGCATCACTTTTCATTTGTTTAGTTCTGCTGTTTCCCCAGGAAGATGTCACAGACCACATGCCTTAAATTTTTCCAGCAGGCAAATCTGAACTGTGATTCTATACTGTGCATCAAACTGCAGGGATGTAAATAAATAATGTGGGATGACAAAAAAGCACATCCAGAAACCCAGGGGTAAAAAACAAAAAAATTGCTGGTAGATAAGCCACCTGCTAGCTTGGGGTTCTCCACTGCAAACCTGAGGGTTCCCACTCTCATTTCACACAATATTTCATGGTGGCAGCCTCTGAGATTTTTAGGCCTGTAGCAGCCACTCTCCTGCCCATATTCCCCACCTTCGCAGTCGTTGTCAAAACTCATTGCAAGGCAATTATGGTGATAAGTACCAAGACAGGCGAGAGAAAATCAGATAGAATGTAAATGAAGGGAGATGATGCTGAAGCTCTAGGGTATGATCTCAGTGACCTCCTGTGGGGCTGTTAAGAGGCGCAGAAAAGAGCTACACAGCCTTGCTGTTTCATAAAATTTTTGTCATAAGGTTTATTTTGCTGAATCCTAAAAGCTTAATTCTCAGGAATAAGAAGTTCATAGGTCACTTGGCTCCTACTCTGGAGGGCATGTAGGAAACTTGGGGGGTGGGGGCAGGGAGCAGCTCTGAAACTAGAAATTAACATTTCCATTTTGTGCAGCTAAATACAAAGAATTTTTTTTCTTGTGTATCCTGTGAATGGGAGCTGGCAAACATCATAGCCAGTCCAGTAATGGGCTAGACCACTGTGGCTGTCAGCAAAAAGAAGTGAAAAATTGTAACAATTGTCTTTTAAACCATCCTGCTGGAATATGTTACTGGTTATGTAAAACTGAAGGGTTCTTCCTCTACACAGTCAGGCTCATCTGCAAAATGTGTGCTGCATACCCTTCAGGAAAATTAATAGGTCTTCCTCTGACATGACTTCATAAAGGAACAATGTTTTGGATGAAAAGCCAAAGAAAGGTCAATATTGTTTTCAAGAGGGGTAAAGTACTAATATTACTCTTTTTACAGAAAAATTATGAACAGGAAAGAGAACCAGATCCAAAATTCCATGGAATCAAGGGGAATGTTTCTCCCAATATCAGTAGTTTTGGATCAGGCTTGAAACACCTGCAGTGGGCAGGTAGTGCTATGTCACTGAAAAACACAAATGGTTTTACAAGACCATGAAAAATTCACATGAAAGAAGATAAATGTTTTTAATGAGCTATGTAGAATCCATTTTAAGGGTCCAAGGTCATGCTCATTATTATACTTCACAAAATTTGGATGGTGTTGCACTGTCCAGTCACCAGTGATGGGATGTCTCACATGAGTCTTTCAGCAGGGAGGGATTCTTACCGATTTAACTAGGACAGACGAGAGGTGAAGCAGCAAACTATTGTTATGACAGGAAAAGAAAGTTAACGCATGTTAAACTGAAATGAACGATTTCAGTCCTTCTCACAGAATTTGTTATTTGGGGACTGAGGTCCTCCACTCCCTCTGGATGTGATCCTGTCACTGTGCCGTAAGAAAATCCATGCATTTCTGCAGCCACATGTTCACCCTTGGGTGACAACCCTGACACTAAGTTTTTGGCAACTGTTCTTCAGTATAGCTTTCCCCTTTTCTTTGTCAAAACCTCATCTCTTTTTTTTTTTTCCCTGCCGTCTGTTAGACAGAGATTTGCTAGCTGTATCTAATACATCTATTCAGAGCATGCACCAAAATACAGCCACCTGTACTCTTAGTCAGATAGAAGAATGAAAAGCTACCCTGAAACATAGGTAGAATGAATTGTTGAGAAGTCCCAAATGACTCAAATGTTAAAACAGCTCGTATCCATTTCTGACTTTCCTGTCATTTCACATATATAATCTGTGGTGTTTTCTTTACTTCAGGTTCACAGCCTGGGTGCATTCTGTAATTCTAGAAATGACTTTTGTTCACCAAACACTCCTATAAAATTTCAAAAATTTTTAGTTGTATATTTTGACTTTTTTCCTAATTTCATGATCCATCACACAATATTTTAAACAGTGTTGCTCATTTAGAGACAGCTACATTCTGACAAGCACTGAAAAGAATGTTACCATGTTTGTCATGGCAGGACATGCATGGTTTTTATGTATTATTTGTTTCCCAAATTACTTTGGTCATTCTACAAATCATCCTATTAAATGTTTGCTATTTAATGATAAAAATAAAAGGTAAATTTTCACATCTGAAACTGGTTTGCCTCCCTTTTGATGGAAATTTAGGTGGTTTTTCAATTTCCATTAGATCTTTTTTATTACGAACCATGGTTTCTTTTATTTCATACTGCTAAATGCAGTGGAACAAAACTGATTTCAGAGAATTAAGTTCTATTTAGATTCATTTTAATTTTATTACCACAGTGCCCATAGGGTTTGTTTTTTTTGTGTGTGTGTTTGGTAAAAGAAAACTATTTTAAAAAAAATACAATATTATAAAAAATACATGATAGAAACCAGTAAAAGCTGCATGAATGGGGAAGCGGGAATCTATATCAGTTGTTAGAGATGCTAAAATCAGGTGCTAGCTATTTGCTTACCCCAAAATTAGCTAAGTTAGCAACTGATGATAGTTGAGCATGACTTCCATGCCGTATCAGCTATAACATGTGTCCATCTGGCTTACTATAAAACTGCCTTGGCAAATGTGCCTCCAGTGCCCTAGGGAGTGTGGCATGCTCCATGCTCTACTTCTTCCCCATCTAAATGCTTGCTTCACTGACCAGCCTACCTGAGCAAATGGGTTTGGGCTGTCCTGGCAGGCGCATCCCCAGCTGTACCTGCAACAGCCTTGGCAGGAGCTGCCTCTTCGTGCTCTGGGCTACAGGTGTCGGGGGTGACCCTCCCAAGGAAATGTGGGCATATCCACATACTTAACTGGCTGGCCTTGCATTTCCCGTGGCTCTCTAATGAAGATTTTAAGCACTGTATTTGACCTTAATTTCTTTAAGGCATTTAAGAATGAGCTAAGGTTTAATACCTGCTTTTGTCTTTTTCTGAACTGCGTCCACCACGAATTGCTTAACTAACTCATTAGGGCCTTAAGCCAAGCAGATGTCTGAGCCAAGCGTGCCTTTAAGACTCATTGAAAGGACTGGGACTATCCATGCCTATATCCACAACGTGCTCTTTTCAGTGCTTGAATACCTCAGGCAACACAATTTAAATTTGGGGTTAAAATTAAGTGTGTTTGCACAATTTGACAGATAAATTCTTTTTCTTTATTTTAAAAATATACACAGTTCTCCATTTCCCTGCAAAAAGAATCAGTGCTACAGTTCCTTTTTGATTTTTATTAGAAATTATTCTAACCTGATCTTCCCTAATCTACTTCAGTATTTTAGGTTGCCTCTATTCACCTTGTTATCTGGATTCCTTCCATTTAGCCAAAAGCAATATTAAAGTCCCCAGCAAATGTCATGGAGCTCTGCTGCTTCTTTTACCTTTTGCTGTCAAAATTTTCTTTTGAGTATGGGTTTTTACTGTTCTTTTGGTTTACTTTTTACTGGTTTACTTTTTTATTAGTGAGTGATAATTGAATCGAAGAGTGACAGTGACAGTGAGAAGCATCATTCTCACAGTGGAAAGTTATCCTTTGAAATAAGGTTTTCTAATATTTTCTAAGAAAGGAACATAGTAAGCAAAAGGACAGGGAAATAGACCTGCTTTATGAATATAACATACAACTAATAAATAAAATATAGAAACCAAAATAACAAATGATACATTGTAAAACTAAGCTTACTTTATCTTGATGGGACAAAAATGAAGTAGGAGTATGCCTTGCTTACATTATGAATTTTCTTAGCGATTGTTAGCAGTTTTGTTAGTTGCTTCTGTGCCCCATACAATGTGGCGATTTTGCCAGTTAATTACATGTTAAATTCCATGGAATAAATCTGCTCTTCCCTGCAAATAAGCTCCAATGGATTAGAAGAATGCAGGAAGAGTAAAAGATGTTGACTGGAGAACAAGGAGCCCATTATGTTTCCCATCATGGAAAAAGTGAGATTCCATAATGTTCTCTCGTTCTCTTTCTCTTGTTTCTACTTTTTCTCTTGTAGAGGAAAAACATTCTCTGTCTTTTTTTTGTTGTTGTTAATTATTAAACATTCTCCTGCCTATCCCCCATCAAAAAAAAGGCATGAATAAAAATATTTCAATTCACTAATTTTGAGTTTAATTTAAGACTCCTTTTTTCAAGATTTTGGTAGCACATAAACCAATATTTTCCTGTGAAAAGGTACATTTTATCCAACCAACAGAAAGATCTCTCCATTATAAAAGTTTAACTTCTTCCAGCTCTATATGGCCTCAAGCTGGCTTCCCTGGGATCTGCATGCCATCTCTATACCTCCTGTGGAATGCAAGAACTGGAAAAAAGATGGAATAATGCCTTGTAATTGTGTTATACAGCATCTGTATGGGAGGATAAATGCAGACATTTTACATAAGCGAGAAGTAGCCAGAAAGCCAAGGCCAGTATCATTCCCTGGGTCTCTTGGCAATACCCATGCCAAAGATGTTTACTCAGGCTTGAAGCAGATACTGGCCTTTATAAGGGGAAGAAAGAATTTAGCCTTTTTCTTCATCAGCATCTTCATGAAAAAGTTTAGAAATCAGTCCAGATGGGGGAGTAATTGTTATGCATGCCATTAACCATCATTTTTAAAGTACCAAAATAACTTTGCAAACCCTTTTTGCAGAAGCATGTTGATTATTTTGCAGTAAATCTCATTGTCAGCAAAATAAGCTCTGCATTCTTAGAAAACTTCTCCTACTATAAACTAGGTATATCAAAGATGTAATCTAATACACACAGAGACAAATCAATCAGTAGTGTTCCTTTGGGAATTCTATGGGTCATTTCTTTAACATCCTTCCAACATGTTCTAATTTCTGGAAAGTTTTACCAGATGGGAATAATATAAGGGTATTGCACATTCCCTCCAGCAGCCATGGAGCCATACACTGCTATTAAATAGGTGTAATTTATGTACTGTTTAAAAAGACCTATGTAGATATTAACTGAATGTTCATATTTTGGATAACTACTTCAGTATGTTGCAAAGAAATCTATTTCAGTGTTTCTTAGTTTTTTTGTTCTCTACTTAAATTGTTTTGGAAGCCAAAATTCACTGAGATACACATAAATATGTTTGAGTTGGGTATCTGACTGAACACATCTGAAGAGTTATCCCCCTTTTTCTCAGAGAACTTCAAAATAATTTTCTCTGTATCCAGTAACATTCTAAATATATAGTATTTGAAGTTACTGGCATTGACAGATACAATAGCAAATTGGAAGGGCTATAGGAAGGATCTTAACAGCACTATAATAACTTCACCTTTTTAATATAAGAAGATAATTCTGTGCTGCTCCTGCATGTTTCAGCTTACTCTGTATGTTCCAGGGACTAGGGTATAGGGTATTCTGGATTTGTTGTGACTGTAGTTTATGGTGAAGAATAAGATTTAAACTTTAGTCTTTCTATAGGAAGACAGAATTACTCCCTTTGGTGATAAATCCATGGCACAGTACTTTGCATGCCTGCATTTAGATAAATCAAGTAGTTTTACAGACTGATTTGAAATTTCAGATTACAATTAAAACCATGTAAAAATTATATGCACTAAGAAGCCAGTCTAGTCTTACCAGCTTTCAAGCACTTGCAAGAAGAATTCCTTCCTTTCTTTTTTTTTTTCTCTCATACTCCCTTTTTTCATTCTCTATGAAGAGATAAACTGTTAAATTCAGTTTGAAGATACTTTAGTGGGTTACCAGAGTAACATTTACCTGCTCCATGTACAGAGGGTTTCAAGAGGATTTAAAAAGGAACACAGCACTATCTAATTTTTCTATTCACTGGAAAACTTATAGCCAAGTTTTATGACATAGAGAAAAATACTAAGATCTTGAACTCTTTTAGCTTTGGATGAAGAATGCTGAAGAAGGTGGTTAATAGATAAAACACTGCAACTGCACCTTGGAGAAAGGTAATTGTGAAGTGAAAATCCCTGCATCATCACAACCAAGTTTTGATAAATTTTCTTTTCAGACGACCAAGGTTCAGCATTGACCCGTTCCTTTGCATTATTTGTGCAGCTGCTTGTGATCCTATTAGTGATTATAAATACTTACCAGATTTAACAACGTAGTTTATAAAATTCCCTGGACACAATACTTGCAAAATAGATCAGAAGTTTCAGAGTGTAATTTAGAAAAGGTATAAACTCTATTGTACAGTGATTATCACATTGACTATATAATATAATTTTTTTAATAATTAAACTGTTTGGATTAGTTTTACTCTCTGCTTGATTGTAATGAAGCTTTATGGGTAGCTGTAATTAACCTCTACTGATGTTAATTATGCACAAAGTGGGATCTTGGAACTGCTGACCATGCAATTCATTAAATGACTCAGGAGGTGATATGGATTGCACAGCATTTAAATGCACTCTTTCAACCTGTTGTACAATGTGAAGCCAAGTGGTGAGAGTTGTGCTTTGGAAAAAATATGCAGAATTTGTTTGCATAGTAAAATCATTGAAGCTCATTTATCTTGGAGCTAAAATGACTACAGGTTTCACCAAGATACCTCTGTAAGGGTCCTGCTGCAAAAAGCAGCCTTCTTTGTAAAAGGTTATCAAGCCTAACTAAACTTGATTAAACTCCTCAAAGGACTCCTTTTATGAAGGCCCAGTTCCACTAAGACCCCATACATGAAGTAGGAACACAACTCTATCTACTACCTCTACGTTGACTTAACACGTCATGGCAGTAACCTCATGAAATATGGAAGGGCGACGACACAGTTACGTTCTGTTTTATGATGTAAAGGTTTGGGCATTTCAACAGGCAACTGCTCAGGTAGTTATCGAACATGAAGCCTAAATTTTATAGGTCAGTTTGTAAGATTTTTAGGAAAATTTCTCACTCCATTAGCCTACAAAGGATTAACAACTTCTGTTTTATGCAGGGATCAAAACAGTTTATCAGTGCACAGTTTCTCCAAGCTGCAAGCAATGCTAGAATTACAGACTTGCAAATAATTCTACAAACAGACTAAAGCAATTAAATTGAAATAGCCTATTTTCTGTTAAAATGAAGAAAGTTTAACAGGCTATAAGCATGTTTAAAATGTGAAGAAAAAAAACAAAAACAAAAACCAAAAAAAAAACCCACCCCAAAGAACAAAAAAACCCAAACCAACCAAACAAAACAAAAACCCCAACCCCCAAAAACAAAACAAAAAACCAAATAAAAAAACCAACAACAAACAAACAAAAAGAAACCCCAAACCACCCACAAACAAACAAAAAAACAAACCACAAAAAAACCCCAAACCAAACCACAAAAACCTTCAAGTTTGTGATTTTGTGTGTAAACAAATGCAGATCAGAACCCAGGGTAGTAGAAGCTCTCTAGGGCTCTCTCTGAGGGCTCAAGAATCCATCTCTATCAGGAGGAGGGCTGGAGCCTGTGAGGCCTCTGAAAATATCTTGGTCTGTATCTTTTTAGGTCTACTCCAGTTCTGCTGGATGGGAGAAATAGCAGGGGGTAAAAATGTCGGGTTTGTGATAATGGTCTTGTACTGAATAAACTCTTAGGGTCCTTGTGACCATTTAGAAGATTTACAGAGTTCCTTGGTGCAATGAAACCTCCAGAACTAGTCCCTCACATGTACACTTTCTTGCCATGGAAATACCCAGTGAGAACTTCCTCAGTATAGTTTAGAGTTGTTCTCTGCATACTGACTAAATTGCTTCACTAGCATCAGAGAAATAGAAGATCAATGCTTTATTAATATCACCTTTTCATATTACCAAAGTTTCTTTCATTGGAGATTTCTTGTGAGTTGGAATTAAAATGCCCAATATCATAGTGACATTAAGCCAATATAATCACAAAATCTATTCAGCTAAACATTCTTTTAATATTTATTTTGAATATTTAATACTTTGAAGTAATTGTGAAGCAACAAGTTGAAAACACAATTTGTGCCACCAAGATATTCCTTTAGATGAACTAAAATCAGCATATCTTAAAGGTTGATAAAGCTCCAAAAAGTTATTTTTCTCTTTGCTCATCACTCCTTCTATGTAATTGCAATGTGTGAGTATAATGGTGATCCAAAGCGGTGTCATTACACACATCACAACAGATGAGTTTGGCATTGCAAAGTACAAAAGTACCTCACACTAAAACTAGCTAGATTTTTTCTCTAAGTAGTTCCCATCTATAAGCCTCATCAGCAAGCACAAACTTTTGCCCCAGTTGGTTTATTCACAGATCTACAACCATAATCTAGATTGATTCCTTTCCCCCCCCCCACTAGAATCTTGTTCCGTGCCTCAGATGTCTTCCTTTGGTTTACAAGCAATTGCCTCCAGTATCATGGCTGATAAATGGAGCTTTTAATTTTAATTTCCACAAGTCATCTTACTACCTATTTTCCTAATCATTGCAGAAAATGTTACTATCATCGTACCAGTCTTCTACAAGTAATAACCTCAGTTCAGCCTACTTTGTGTTTCCAACATACAAGTTATGTCTAGCTTTTGCAGATTTTTTTTTTTTGCTGAATAACATAAGTAAAACATGGACTTTATATCGAAGCACACGGATGAAATTTTCATCTAGCCTATTTTTGTACTTACATCACTTGAAGTATTCTTTTGCCCAACTTTGACAAATGTAATCTTCCCTATTTCCCCCCTAATCTTCCAGAAAAATATTGAGGAGAAGATTTATTTCCGGTACTACTTCTTCATTTATAAGTCTTCTATAAGCAGTTCTCTGCGGTTCTTGTTCTGTTAATCTAATCAAGTACAAGCTGCTTACCATCAATTTCTAAGCTGCTCACAGTCTGTTCCCATTTTCTTACTATTGCCCTATCATTTCTTAAATAATCTCCCATTCATTACAGAGAAGCCACTTGTCTGGTTCTCGACTAGTCCATGCCATCAACCTCCTGTATTGCTGGATTCACATTAAAACAATCTTTCTGCTTTTTGTGTGATGCTTCTCGTACCTGCAGGGAGTTATCTACAAGTAAGGGCAAAGTTATCTCTCTTTCTTCCTTCAGTTCCATGATTCCATTAAAAGCTTACAAAAACTTCATGAAAGTTTGAAATACTAAATGCTGCCTACCTACTCTCTAGTGCTGTCTTGTACTTTTTGTACTTTTTGATTGGTCTGCCCATGGGCTGCCTCTTCTTTTATACATTGAGTACAACTTCCCAGGGACAAAGATAGTCCTCCTGTGTTTGTAGACCAGATACAATAGACAGCCCAAGACTAGGACTGAGTGTTAAGTGATCTGTAATACCGGTTAATGGTACTTAGGATATTACTGCTTTCTATAATTATATATACAATACTTATAGATTTCATGAATAAGATAAACAGTCTTCTCCAAGTGTTAAAGCAGATCGTGATTTCCCCAAAGCATCTGTTTGAGGTTTGTAAGCAGATTTTTAATTTACCTTCTGTACCTTTGAGCTTGTTTTCAGATGGTTTGCAATAAGTAATAGATTGCCTGGGGATGCTGTGAAGTCTCCCTCATTGCAGGTTTTCAAGAAGACTCTTGACAAACACCTGTCAGTAAAGACTTGGGAATAGATGATCTGACTTTGGGACAAGAGGCTGGTCTAGATACTGGATTCTTTCTATCTCTCTGTTTCTGTATCTCCTTTTCAAAGACAACAAAAGTTCCATCTTAAAAGTCCTGACTATGGAAAGCACACAAACAGGGAGATACACATTTCTGCAGAAAACATGTCTGTCACCACACAGACTAGGTGCTTTGGTGCCAGAAGCTGTGTGCACCCGGGGTAAGGTACTCCACCCCTCTTGGATTAGGTGCGTAGACCAGATGCAGCATGATGTTGAGCAAGCTTGTTTGCTTCCTCTTCCAGAACTACTTCAGGTGTCTCCACCCAGCAATGTCAAACATAGCATAACTCAGCTCTGGGCTTCAAAGACACAGGAAGTTTGTTTCAATCCACAGGTAGGAATAGCATTTACTGGGGAAAAATTGAGTCGTTTTTTTTGCAGCTGCTTAAGCTACATTTCAGGTTTCTATAGTCGCACTCCCTGTCCAAGGAAATTAATTTTAGTTTTCTTAGATCATGTTCAAGAATGTAAACATTTTTTTATGCAAGGTCGTGTCTGGGAAATATGTAATTAGATCACTGTCTGGTGCATTTAATTGTCGTTCCAACAGAGCTTTGGAGAGGAGTCTTAGAAAGTGTGTCCATCTGCTTGATTGAGTCATACAAAATAAATCAGAAGTCCTCCCTAGACCTCACTGAGTTTTGTCACTGGGGAAAAAAGAGGCCAAGATTTCACCTTGGTCTTTATAAAGTTTAATTCGTTACCCAAAGTTGTTTTATTTGACAATTAATTTAATATTTCCCTTTCATGTTGACTTTGAATGTAGATTTGAGTTTCAAGCTTCTGAAGCACTTTTGCCAAAAATTCACTGTTTTTAATAGTCGTGTGACATGGCCATAAATCCGATCAATACTTGGCCAGAAACCTTTATTTTATCAATACAATTTTTAGTGAGCATTACAAACAAAAGTTGAAAATCTGTATCCAATATACTCGTACCAAGATTGGTCACAAGTCTATTCCAGTCTACCATAATTTGAAATGAAAATGTAAAAAATTGTTTTACAAGAGAAAACTTAAAAATAGTCGCTATACAAATAAAGAAAATAGGGGGTGGTGGTAGTGGGTGTTTAGAACATACCATGTTGGTGCTTAGTTTTCAATTATTTTAAGTATTAAAGTGTACTTTCTGCTACTTTTTGTTATATATTGCATTTTCCTACTACACAACTGACAAAAGCAGTAATTAGTCAAACACAAGATGTTGCAACTTTTCTTGCCAGGGCTCTTTAATATCTCTTTTATTGATAATTTGAGTAGAATCTGAATTTAAGCCCAACTGTTTACAGTAGTGTTTGATTGTCAACAAATTTATTAAAAGATTAAGGAAGTTTTTTAACTTTGTATTTTAACCTACCAAGAAATTTAAGAAAAATAATTAAATATATTACAAGAAACGCCTCAGCTTGTCTCACTTGGAAATTACCCAGGCAACTTTCTGCCTTTGTTACTCTCATATACATACGCTCACACTAGTGTAAACACCAGTACCCCTAGTTTCCATGCAGAAACATGCCATATGTGTATCAATATTGTATGCAAAGGAAATAAAAATCAAATATTAGACTAAGTTCTTGGGTTTGTCTGGAAAAGAAATAAAAGGTAAGCTAAACTATCCTTGAAGCCCACAATTCCATGTTCAAACAATAAAAGTCAAGCTACACAATTACTAAAACAAGCTTCTGAAAAATATTGTATGCATCTTTTAATATTTATAAGTATTTTATGAATAGGTAATGTAAGATATATAAATTTTGCAAAGCAACTGAGTCCACCTCTCAAAGTAACAGTTATTTTTCTACCATTTCAAAAAATATTTTCTTGCTTTGGTACCAAACAAGCTGTAATTTTTTACTTCAAAATTACTCTTGCATCACTTAATAATATTTAATTTATCTTAATAAACTTTTCAAAAATCACTGATGGATTTTAATTAGTTGCCAAAAGCCGATGCTTTAATTTTATCAGACAGAAATGTGAATTAGTCTAGACTCTCTCCCAAAGTTTGAGCCAGCCATTATAATGATAAAAAAGGAAGAGTAGAGCAGAATTTTGTGTCTTCCAGCATGGCATTTTCATGTCAGGCGTATCCAGTCCAAATTAATTTGTGTTAGGGAAGATATACATTCTCAGTATGACATAAGTCACATTACCTTTTCTGTCTTAGAGAAGTATTTTTGACAAAGTTCTTCATCTATATCTATAACCAAGTGTGGAAACCAAGAATACGTCCCTACTACAAACCATTCTACCTCAGAGAGATTTTGTCCTAAACCAATCCAGTTTTATCTATGCTACCAATTATTTTAAAAATACTAAAGCACTCAATTATCATAAAATGCTCTCCCACCTGTGTAACCTTTATTCCTATTTTTCCTGGCCACCACACAGCTTTGATTCCAGTGATAAGAACTCCTCCCCATGGTTTCATCTGTCCCTTTGGTAGCATTTTTTACATTTTGCACCAATAGTTCTTGTCTCTCCAAACTTCCCACGTTGGCATTCAAGTCTTTCACTTGCTTTCTCATTGACCTATCCTTGCTTCGGCAATCCCTTCTCTAACTGCATTGCCTTCCTGAATACTGCTTTCCAGTATGCTGCTTCAAGGTGTTTATATGAGCAGGTTCTTTCTCTCCTTTATCTGATTTTGTAGTCCCATTCACCTTCATTTCCTTTGTCTGTATTTTAACACCAGATAGGCAGGTGCTTGACGCTTTTCAGCTTCATCTACAAGGAACCAATGCCATCTTGTAGCAATCTAATAGAGACTTTGAATGAGAGAGGCATACACCCTCCAAAATTTTTCATTCATCATAGCTGGTCCATAGCTTAAGCAACTCTTGTGCCAGCTGAACATCTCTCGACTGCAATATTGAACTGGCTATCCTGTAAGGTGAAAGGACTGTAGGATACGTGACTGTTATGAAAGTATTGCTTTATGATAGCTACAGACTACAAGTGGAACTGTGACTGTATGTGGTAACTATCTACATTTACATGTGAAATTATGGAGCTGGGGTTCTAAAAAAAATGCACCAAATCTGTACTCTCAGTTTCCCCTGAATCATTTATGTTTCTTTGAATATCTTGCTAGTGAAATTATTATTTTTTGAGAAGTTCATCTTTTCTGTTTACTCAGAAAATTAATGCTTAAATGTTATTTTTAAGTTATAGTCTGGAAAGTGTTTAAAATACTAACAGTATTATTTTTGTCTCACTGCATATCCTGATTGCTCTATGGTTGTTTAAATAACAGAAATAGAAATCTATTAAACAATAATTTATCTGGGGGGAAAAAACCCAACAGATACAGTTATATATCTACTTCTGCATGAAATGGCACAGTTTAGGTTGAAATAGTTTTGCACCTCCATATTTTTCTCAGAAGCCTTAAGAGATGGGAGTAGTTTAATTTTTGATACATACACTGAACCGAGTGAAGGTATTATTTCTGGTTTATTCATTGATCTGAAAAAAAAAAAAAAAAAAAGAAAAAAAGCCCCACTTAAAAATTAATTGACAGCAAATATATTCATTAACAAGAAAGAGCAGAACCTGCTGGGGATATAGCAGTACCATGAAACAAATGTGTGGTCACCTTCTTCAGTGCTAAAATTAACAGGGACTAAATAAACAGCTTTAGAGTATTTAAAATGTACCCTGACTGCCAAGGCTTAGCTGCTGAATCAAATCTATTGCTGAGACAGGCTTGTCCTGTATGTATATGTACTATGCTAATTATAAAATAACAACCTGGATTTTCAAGGGAACCTCAATGTGACTCTTTAACTGTGGTCACAGCTTTAAGTCGGTAAATATCATTGACATGAATAAAGTGGATATCTAACTGCTAATTAGAGACCTTGCTGGCCAGCGTCTGGCCCCAGACTAGGAGTCAGGAGACCTGTGCTCTCTTTGGGCCTCTTCTACTGACCTGAAGTTTGACCTCAGCTATTTCACCCCAGTGTTTCTACTTCTTTAACACTGTTTTCTTCCATGCTTTTTTGGACTGTCAGTACTTTAGAGCCTATGCAGAGCTAAAGGGTGTTGATGATAACCTTAAATTTTGAGAAACGCTGATTTTGTCATTTCTATTAAAGCTGGTTAGAAATGTTTTGATAGAACAGTTTTTATTGAAAATGAATCTGGTCAGAATAATTTCATTCAAAATTAGCTGACTACAATCAATATAAGCAATTGGTTGATTTTGACCAAAGCTAAATGAAAAAAACAAAATCCCAGGAAACTGGAAGCTGTGTTTCCCAAATACACTTATTCCTGACGGGCCATCTCTCGATATAGGACCTACTTGGCAGAAAGACTCATAGATCCATTTAAGCTCTGCACGAGCGGGGTCAGCTTTAGAAATTAAGGACAGATCAGTCTCTATACAAATCAAGTACATTCAGTTGGCTAACTGAAAAAAAAAAGAAGGAAAAAAAAGAAAAGAAAAGAAAATTAGACATCCAAAATCAGCTTACAGTGTAAAGAAAATTCTGGGTTTACTTCAGTAGTCAGGTTTAGGAGGTGTGCCATTCTGTCAGTAAATATATGATAATGAAACTATGGTGTTGTAAAGAAGAGTGACCAAACCTTTAGCATACTTCTGTCAATAGATCTATACCAATTTATAGCTTCTGATGGTTGAGCTTGGCGTTTTAATCTAGCCATTGTCAATTCCGGTTCTATTTTTATTAATCATACCAGTGATGTCTGAATAAGTAACTCCAGAGAAATTGGATTTAGAAGGTTCGTATTAAAGAATAAAGTGTACAAGTACAAACTGATGAACAGAAAGATATATATTGGTTCTTTTTAGGTAATATGTATTGCTGCATACGCCTTCAAGGTATCTGTTGAGCAATTTAGCTGTGTTTTCTGGCAGCTGTCACTAGTATCATCCATCTGAACAAGAGCCCTGGCCGACAACTCTTTGCTGAGATGCTAAAGGCGTGTGGATTTTAATTCTAGGCGGTTTTATATGACAGACAGTGTGACAGATGAATGCCAGAAAAGCCTGGGACCATGATAGAATTTTCGCAATTTCAAGTAAATAATTGGACAATTTTTCATGTAAAAGCAACAGCTGGACTGTTGCTGTAGCTTGTGCACAGAATTGTTCCCAAGTTCAGTGTCCTGTTTTACCACCTCTATTCAAGCAAATCATCACGGTTGGCACTGAGAGAGAATTCAGGGATTGCAAACACGGGATTTCTGTGAGGAGCCCTGAGATCTGAGATTTGTTGGAGCATCTTCTCTCTTTGCTTCCTCTTGGCCTCTTTTTTTATTACATACAACAAATCTCCTAGATAACAGGTGCAAGAAAGCATACTTATATCACCAAAAAGTGTGATGTGAGGATGAAAGGGAGAGGAGAACAATGATTACTTGCCTGCAAACACACCTGTAATTTCCTGGAAGGAGAAGGGAGAGAATTATTGTGGGAGAGCTGACAGCATCCACCCCTGACACAGGTATCTTTCCCCTGTGCCAAATGGGGAGGCTATGGTCCTTCATCTTCCTTTAGCTGCCTGACATTTTTTTCCCCTCTGCTAGATAATGTACTTTCTGTCCTCCCACTCAGCTCTGTGGCTGCCAGATTCAAAATCAAACAGGTTTATTTAGGAATCTAATAAATAGATCTTTGTTAACCCAATTTACTTTGACTTGATTACAATAAACTGTAAACTCCAAAGCAGATTAGGAAGCATCCACATGAGCAACTTGATAGGTTGGAGGGAGCGTTGGAGATAATGACATATAACTGCAAGGGCATTTTCATTTGCATCAATATAAAAAAAAAAAAAAAAAAAGAAAAGAAAGAAAGGTGCTTCAACAACTTCTCACAGGCTCCATTTAAAACTAGGGATGTTGGTGCTATTGCTGACCTTGCCCTGTGTGTGCCCATTAGGAAGGTGGCTGTTTGCATAGCCACAAAATGTTTTAGCAGAATGGGGCAGATATAGATTGCACTTTCACCCAGAAAGAAGAGATTTTAACACACCTGGAGATTCTCTGCAAGTGAATTTTACATCTCAAAAAAGAAATAATTGAAGCCATCACTGGTCTGGTATCAGCTGGAGTATAGCATGGATAGCCTCAGGCTCTGATTTCTATACTTAGAATTTAAAACTAGAAAATTGCTGAGCTTCAGACTGTACCATCTCCTCTAGATGTACCATTGTTCCAGCATGAGACAGTTTGGGGATTACTGGTGGCCTTTGCCAGCGAATGCAGCAGGGGGGACCCTCCTCTAACACTCAGAAATCCAAGAAGTTTACATGGTTCTGTCACACGCTGATTTTATTTGAAGTCTTTACAAGAAGTTACATTTCCCTGCTGAAAATTTGTAAGAATGTTTTCCCCACCCCTATCAGTCTTTGATAAGATATCAAGATAGGAATGTTACACTCTATGGCACTATATTAAACATGCAGCTTTTGTTTAGTTTAATCTCCTCTCCTAGAAGTGCCTTGAATAAAAGGAAATATTTTGCCTTGAAAATGAAAAGAAGTGCTAAAAAATAGTGGGGAAAAAAAGGGAAAAGAAAAGAAGGACCAGAATGCCTAGTGACTTCAGCTGTCTAATTTAAGAAGGACTAATTTTTGGAAATGCTGATTACTTACACTGAAAAAACAGATAACCAAACACAGCTAACATTTCTGAAAATCTTAACCTGTATAAATTTAATTATTTTAAATTTATACAGTATTAATAAATACTGTATAAATTTAATTATTTCCTCATGAGTATTAGATGCAGTGTTTATAATAATGTTTTTGCTTTTAACATAACAGACAATCGGAATCTTTCTTATTGAAAGCATTCTGTCTTGTATCTCTCTTGAACTGAATTTAAATTAATGAAGCTCTTATAAGGATAGCTGTAACAGAAACTGATTAAACCAAAATGAAAGACATTTTAAAAATAGTCAGGATGTTTGGGTCTTCCTTTGAAATCATGTATATTTTAATAAAAAAATCAATGTGCTGATTTATTCCATGCAGAAAATGTGCTGCAACATACTCTGAATTATTATAAGTAGGTGAAAACTGGAATTTCTGTCAGGTTAGAAATTGCATTTTCTGATTTTCATCCTGAATTAAAATAGTAAAAATAGCAGGAAATAAATTGTTTCCATAGAACAGAAAATTCCATTTCAGATATCTACAACCTATAGGTCTGCACAAATGAAGCTGCCTCCCTTTGAAACAGAGTGATAAAAAGGATGTCTATTTAGGTTGGTTTGCTCCAGTTTGTATAACAAGACTCTGTATGACCTGTAAAAAGACTTCTGTGAGGGGGTAACAGTCGGAAAGGAAATAGCCTGGTCAAATGTGTTTGGGATGGTCATTGTGGAGGGAAGGAAATAGTTTCTACTTGGTGAGAGTACCCCGCGTGAAGAAGGTGTTGGGGGATGAGAGGATGCGAGGGCAGGGGAGGAAAGAGCAGGACCGGGAGCTCGAGTCTCAGCTCGAGGGAGGGAGTCTCAGCAGGAGGAGGGAGCCTTTGCTACGGGCGTCTATCGCTATACAACCTAGGAAGCTGCAGGAAGCTGCTGAACTAGAAAATAATACTGGAGGGACTAACTCACCCTTCAAGGACAAAATCAAGAGAGGAGTGTTTTTCAAAACTTTTTAATATATCTTTCCACCACATTTCCTATTTAAACCGACACCTTGTTCTAGTTTATTACTTTAGTGTTCTGATAAGTGTGTTTTGATATCCTTTGGCACATTTGCTTAAAAAAGAGGGAAAAAAATGTGTGAACAGTTGGTGGTTGAACAGGTGGCCAGGGCTACTCTGCTAAACTGTTTTTCCCGAGTTGCTCAGAGTCCTCATCCTCATCACCCCTCTGAGACATCATGGCAAATCACACCAGCACCAAGTAATACTGAAGTGACCTGAGCTAAAAAGTAATAATGGCAATCAAACTCCGAATTTGAACTTTGTACTCCCCAAACTCAGTAAATGAAAGGTTTTCCATATGAAGCTGTTCAGTACATTCAATCCTTCCTCTCTCGCCCCCCCGCCCCATCTTTCCTTCCTTTTTTTCTCTCCTTCTTTCTCCCCCTCCTTTCTCTCTTTCTTAAACACTATCTATACTATATGCGGTGTGTTCCCATCCTTGCCTGCAGAATGTCCTGTTAAGGCTGCAGTGACGGTGCCTTTGAAACAACTCCAAGTCCTCTCTCTGGGATACCAGGAATCCATTATGAACAACCCCATAAAGTGTGAGCACAGAAAGAAAGGTGTCTTGCTCAAGAGGCTGCCTCACCTTTGAGAAAATCCCAAATAGATGATTGCTCTTGGTAACAATCGTACCAACATTTGTTCTGTATCTTTGGAAATGGAGAAAGGAAAAATTAAAAAAATTTTTTTTGAAAGATAGGGCTCTCATATGGAGACCAGCTAATCTACTTGATGTATCATAGCCTAAAAAGTCTGTACAAAGAAAGCAAGAAATGGATAAACAAAAAAGCCCTCTCAAGGTTGTGCATTTCTGGTTCACTGGTGTAGAGGTATATAGTTATAAGTGAGTATATATGAGAGATCTGTTCAGATAATTTAGTTTGGCAAAGAAAACCACCTCCCTAAACTATGCTTTAGGCTGGATCTCAAAATCTGTGATCTATCCTACCTCCTTAGTACTTTTTTAATAAAAGTTTGGGATCACTAGAATTTTCTGAGAATTTATAAGACTAATTCTTGTGACAAGCTTCTCGACCATGCAGTACCCTATATACGGGCAACTCTGCTAGCACCTGCAGTGCGCAGAGGAGTATCACAGAACTGTACAAACCCTCTTTTAATTTCTACCAGAGATATGACAGAAGTGGGAGGTTTCCATTTGATAGCAGAGGGGTCAGCAATGTGTTAGGTTTGTTATCTTTTTTCCCCAGTTACTTAAAATCTCTTTCAGTATGAATAACAGTCAGCACAGTTGTCAGAAATACAGCATATGCCAGAAGGTTTGACATAACTGAGCAAACGGACAAGCACCAAAGCACTCACACTCGAGCAGCCTACAGCCATCGTATTTAGTGTGAACTTTGTTAGCTGGTGCCGAGTCGCTTCCTGCCAGAGCAGCAAATGGCCACTGGGAGGATGGTAGCCGTTCCCAACAAAATGACAGTCTTAGCAGTAGCAGCAGCCATGAAGTCTCTGCATTCCAACAAAATACTATTTTATTAATAAATTTATAAACTGAATGATATTTCCTAGATAATTTTTTTATGTGGAATTTGGTTTTTTGCAACATTGTCACTCAGCTACAGGAACAGAAAGAAGTAATTGAAATGAAGTGTTAATATTTTTTTTATATTTTATGGCTGAGTGGCTCAGAACGCAAACTGAGTTGCCTACAAAGTTGAATGTTAGATCTGCCATGCTCTTACTCACGTACCTTTTTACACTGATGTACGTAGAAGGGCAGTTCTCTTGTTACCGTCCGTGACTTTTTCAGATCATGTATCATTATACTGCTCACCATAACTAAAACCAGAAAAAACACAGTCACCAACAAAATTCAACTGGCTATTATAAAGACATAAAAGTCAATTAATGAACTGTAACATTAAATAAACACAGTTCTTTTCTGGTCATAAAAAGGGTGCAAATAATAAGTTCATATACTTAAGAGTTTTAGTGGGAGAGACTTATTTTCAAAGATGATTTGGTCTTTGCCTAAATACATTCTAAAATACAGCCACAAATTTACTAAAGTTCAGGTTACTGACAGCTTCAGAACTCAGGAAGAAGAGGAGTAATTCAGTGGCATTCAGGCTGGATAACTTTACTCAGCTAATGTCAAGGTGATATTCATAACATGGGGTATGGTATTTCTCTTGGCTTTTCATTCTTCTGAAAGAAGGCTTAAGTTTCTTAGAGAAAGGAGAATACCTTATCAGTTCATTTCATAGCACTAAGTAGATTGTTGTTTGCTTTTTGTTCTCAGATGTTGACCATTTTCACTTTATTGTGCATAAGCAATACCACCTTTTTGTTTTCAGAAGTGAAAGGCAGGAGGGGGAAACTCAGCAGCGGTGGCAGGAGAGCAATGGCACCCGGTGGCTCGGGATCCTCTCGGCTCGGCACCCCTCTTTACCTGCTTTGCTAAGATAAATTTAAAGGCCATCCACCTTTGTAATTTAGCTACCACAAGTGCTTTCAAGCATAAGTATATTTTTGCGGGAATGAGTTTACCAGAGGAAAGTGACTTCCAGTAGAAAACATCCTTTTTTTTTAATTCCCTCAGGGGCCAGGGAGAGCAAAGAAAATATTATGTCCCAGTGACTGACTATGGAAACGTCCTCCTTCCATTCTTGCCCTGTACAATACCTATGTCAGCACTTGATGTGTCTTCTTCATAGGTCCTCAGGAGACAGGCAGATGCAGTAAAACTTGTATAAACCGATTGGCAAAGGTTAAGAAGATTGAACCAGGCTTGCTATTGCATCAGAGCCAAGAGTCTGTTGCTTTTCCTATAGATCAGTTGCTATGAAAATAATTACCTAGGCTTTACAGTGACTGAGAATATTTTTATTTACAGTTCCTAATTTTTCCCATTCTGTGCTCTTCACGAGTAGTATTTGAACCCCCTGATACGCAGCATTTATCTTGTCGGAGAACCATCATTGCCCGTTGGGATACTCTTATTACAGCCTTCCCAACCCCACCTGGGATTTTACAGCTTGAATTCTGCTCATCCAGTCTAACCACAGATTTAAATAGAAAGAGAATGTAATGAAATCAAAAGGCACCCTTACAGTTGTGGCAGCCAGTCCATCCCTTAAAGTGACAAGCTTTACCAAATCAATTTTTCAAAAGGGTGTGAGGTCAGGGCTTTTAAGCCCTGATCCACAGATCCTGAAGACTAAATTGACTATGGACCACAAGGTCCGCTAAAGCTGACTGACAGTGGGCTTACATTTACTGTACGTACCTCCACAGGAAAAAAATTAAGGACTTTCAAATGAAAATAAAAATTGAAAACTGCTGATGCAAGGTAATATTTCAATGTTTGCTTTAGATCTGCTGGTCTGACTGGAAACGTGCTGTACCTGGAGCCTTTTGTAATACAAAGAAAGTGCAAAAATGGTGCCATTTGCTCAATCTTTCTATAGGTCTCCCTCTCTTTTTTCCCCGAACATTTTCTGAGTAAGAGTCCACTGCCCCATTCCACTTTTCCAGTGTTTTATTCCTAAGTATTTGTCTCGCAACATTCTGGACCCATTTAGCTAACTGTTCAATCGTTAGTGATGTTTTCAGAACAGTGTTTACTGGTGACATTAATCTGAAAGTATGCAGCAGCTTCCCTTCCCAGCCTGGGTATTCCCATCTCTGGGATCATCCCTGGATAGCATATGGCTCCTGAAGGAAGATCAGCTTCATGCCTTCAAGCCCAGGAGACAGCACCGTGTTGCAGGTGGATGGGCATGGGGAATAAGGCAAAGCATCAGTGCTCTCTCCTGAGCTCCCTCCAGCGAGGGGAGCCCTGAAAGAGCACTGTGCTCCCCTCATGGGGATCCACAGGGGCTGGGGAAGCCTTCGCCTCGCACACCCTGCTTCTCCACTTGGGAAGGCAAGCACAGGGACTGGAAAGGTAGCAAAATACAGCTACTAGCCTCCGAAAGAGAATCAGCAAATAAAAGTCAATATTGTAGTTTTCAGAGAACAGTGAAACAGATGTTCCACTTTTTGCAGAGATGGCCAGAGAGCTGTTATCTTAGTGTGACACACAGAAGACTCATATCTTTAATTTGCACCTCGTTTGCCTTCCAGAAAATGAGTAGGATACTGTAATCGTTGGTCAGCATGCATCTAAAGCTTTTGTGCTTCAACAGCCACTGAGCATTGGTTGTTATTACAGGTTGTTATACTTTCATTCCTTTGGAAAGTTTTCCAGATGGATAAATAAGCATCATAAGAGCAGGAGTCCCTGGACATCTGTAAGGATCTCTTCCCAGTCTGTGGAGCCAGCCGTGTCACAGGGTTCACTTCTGGAGAATGACAACATTTTCACTTAAGCTGTGCAGAGAATTTTCAGTCTTTGTACTTGAGCACTGTTAATTGTGCAGTTAATTAAACTATGGGTGAGGTATTCTGTTAAATATCCACGTGTAATGCACATATTGACTGTTTCAAGGTGAATACTTTTCTAAATCATGAGCTATTGAATGTTGACTCACTGTGGTCCATTTTCTCTAATTGGCTGGAAGTTTCTCTCTATTGCTTGTTATGATAGGAGGTGTTTTTTCCCCCCTAAAAACATTACTGTCTCTAAATATGAACATCAATGGGTGTTTTGAGAATCATTGTGCAGGAAAGAGACTCTCCTGAGTACACATTTAGGTTGGTAATAGGCTGGTGTTCACCTTCTACGTGTGTTAAACAACCCTTGGGCCTGTGGATGAAAGCCTTGGCAGTCTCTAGTGTACCTGTCAGTCATGTTGTAAAAATAAGGCAGAGGACTGTGTCTCTCATCGGGTCACAGCATTACTTTCTTTCAGGACTCTGACTGTGTAAGAAAAGGTTTTAGAAAGTTTTTTTCTAAGTGAAATGGTGACCAAATTATATTTTTTTTTGGAAAACATCTGCAAGCTCTGCAAGAATACTCACTGTATAACACTAGTCATAAGGTTTAATAAGTTATCCTGGCTTCATGTGATGTGATAAATGCTCAGCGATTCCTCAGTCACTTGCAAAACTTGTCATTCCATTCAAAGCCACCATTCAAAATATCCTTCATATCATAGCATGCAGTCAGAGGCACATTAATGAGGAAAACTAGCTCTGAGATGATATTTCCTAACTCATTATAAATTCAGAAGAGTTACGTATTTGAAGAAACTAATTCAATTCTGTAGCTTAGTAAAATCTCTTGATAATCCAGGCTATGGTTTGAACTACATATTTAAAGCAAAGTCAGGGAATTTCTTAGTCCGTACTGGATGTCTGTGTATTTCTGTATGACTCTGTCCATTGGTCAACATCAGATGTAGGATCATGTATGGGACACCCATTTTTAGCTGAAACAATTAAAGAAGAGACCTCTTTAGCTTTAAGGAATTTTATCTTGAGTTGTAATAACACAAATAGTGAGTTTCAAACCCCAATAGCAATTCAAGGGACGTAATTCTATAAAAACTGATTCCACTTTATTTCAATGGCTTTTTTCCTACCAGCATGAAAAAAAATTTTCCTCTGTGAATTTAAGTAGCATTTAGAGCATTTAAACCTATCTATTGAATGATAATTCCTGCATTCAAAATTCATGCTCTCTTCATCACACATCAGCAATAAGACAAGAAAGAAAAGAGTGTTTGGAAAAGAACAGATACTGCTGGGTACCACTCGACTGAGACAGAAAGGATGGCAGAATCCATTGCTGAGGCGTACAGTGCAGGGGAAAGTAAAACACTGTTCATGGTTTTCCAGTGTCTGTTTTTAATAAGAAGCTGAACTCCTACTCTCAGGAAAGAGATGCTAGAGTTAGAGAAAGAGAAAAGCAGTAGTCTATGTCTCTGTCCTTCCGTGTTTGTCCTAGAAGTCAAAGTACTGAAAAAGACTGTTTGGTGTAACCTATTGGTCTTTGGAGTAGTTATCAAATTCCAGAGTTAATTCTTAAAGGCAGAATTGATAGAATTGCACAGGCAAAAAAATCAATCTGCAAAGTGCTCTGCTTGTTAGGCAAAAAATTAAATTCCCTCCAGGCCATGTTGGGAGATGGGAAGAAGAACTCTCTACAGAGAGTGAAAAGCAAATTCTCTTTCTTTGGCTGCTACAGGAGGGGAAGGTTGCACCTTTACAGGCCTCATCTCCATTTTTGCTTCTACCAGAAAATTATCATTAATGATACAAGTTCTTGTTGTTTTCTAGCCACTTTCAGAAGTATCTTTGGACTTGGTAATCAAGTAGGGAGGTATGGAAATGGCTATCGAGAGTTAATAGCTAATAAGCAAAGACAAAGATCAAAACAAAACCTGAAATGTACAATTTCTGACCACAGTGATGAAAAGTTAGGTTATATTTTTTATCATAGTCTTTGCTTATTAGCTGGTAGCTAGTCCTGCTCATTATTTTCCAGAGTGAATAAGTGTAAAGTTTTAGTTTATCTATCAGATAGAACTAAACTTTTAATTAACTTTCATATTTTTCTTAAGTTAAGACTAATGACTCTCAAAGGAATTGCCTACAAATCCTTAAACTTTTGAACAAAGGGACCAGAGAAAAAGCACAAAGCTTCCTTTGAAAACCAACCTTTCTATTAGAGAGCAAAATCAAAAAATAAGCAACTTGAAACTGGGAAACACAGAGTATTAATATTCATCATGAAAACAAACTGAAAGAAAATCTAAATCTGTGTTGACCCCAGAGCACTTTTGTTAGCGATTTCACACGGATTGGCAAATTACACTAATGATTTCAGTACTTGGTCTCTAAACTGGAGGGAAATTATTGGTGTTTAAATCAAGAGTTTCTCTGAAGTATAACATACTTTGTTTAACATTACTTACTTGCTTTAGTACAGACAAATGATTGTTGACAATGACTTTAACAGAACATTGTCCATTTGTGCAGATTTCTTCTTTTCCTTCCTCCCCACCATCATATCTGGTCAGGTTAATGGGTGTCAGGATGGTTTGCCAGGATCAGGGCACTCTGGGTAGAAGAATACCAGGTGTGACAGACAGGTGGAAGTGCCAGAAACAACAATAATAGGATGTATTGTGGTATTTCCCAAGGTAAGCTTTGCACAAATACAATTTT
Source organism: Fulmarus glacialis (assembly GCF_000690835.1). NCBI lineage: Eukaryota > Metazoa > Chordata > Aves > Procellariiformes > Procellariidae > Fulmarus > Fulmarus glacialis. The sequence continues at coordinate 21,432 of NW_009198467.1, read as the reverse complement.
ATTCCAGCTGTAATACATAAACTAGTATTGTAGGAATAATTTTGGCAGATGTCAATGCATAAATACTGAGTGAAAAAAAGAGGGCTGCAATAAGGAATGAGAAGCACAAAATTTTACAAAGGTATAAGATGCAGTTACAAATCCTTCAAGTTTGGGGATAGTCTGCACTAGGGTGAAATTAGAAAATTATCTTTGAAGGGTGAGCTAACACCCTTTATGTTTCAGCTGCTTATGAGAGATCCTTGCTTTAGTATGTAGCCTCATGATGGTGGTGTGTTAATTGGCAGAGCATTAAAAAGATGATGCAGAAGAAAGCAAGGAATGTGGCCTTGTACCGTATATTTGACAAAACTTGGCTGCAGCTCAATTTTTTTTTTTCAGTCGAGTGCTGGATTTTTTTCCTTCTTTCATTCTGGCTCCTCTGATAGCATGTGTGCTTTCCTGCTCCATTATTGACTTTGTCGCAAACAGTCCTCTGAGCAGAATTGATTTATGATACACTTTGCAGCCACCCAGACAGCTTCCAGTGAAGTGACAAAGAAGTTCTGCTTCTGCACCCACCCAATCAATGAAACGCAAAGAAAGACTAGACAAGACAGAACCCCCACGTGGAGCTCTGGGGTGCCAAACATCAAGCATGGTTCACAAAATCCACAAAAGTGACATGCAGCGGTTTTAGTTATCATATGAGTATAATACGCCTTTTTTGTATTTCCAAGGTAAGAATCTTTCTTTTAAGGAACAGAGTAAAAGAAAAGCATATATATAATCACAGATCAATGTGTGGAAATGGACTCAAAGTTTAGCAAATGGAACATTAAAGCCAGCGTATGTTAATATACCAGAATAAGAAGAGTTAGTTGTTTTCTCCATATATTCTAAAGCTGAAAATACTAAAGATATTTTAAAAATTAACCAGGAATGGTTTGATCTTGCAAAGGACTGAGCAATGTCATTCTGATCCAACAATTTTCTGAAGTGTGTATTAAATTGGAGTGTGAATCAACACTCCAATTCTTGGGACAAACCACATAATTAGCATTGAACATCAATAAATGTTTTGTTAGACTGAGACTGAATGTCCTCTTCTGGCAGCATCAAGCCACATGAGAAACTGAGAGGACTTTGCTAAGTCCTTGTCACCCGTCTGTCTGCATGAGGATGATACAAAAGCATCAGTTTACTTTAGAAATGTCTTCTAAAGAGACACTAGAGAGAGGTGCACATCAGGATCTAAAACGAAGAGCAGTGAAGGCAGCAGAGGCACTTGCAAGGATACTTTTGTGGTCTGTCAGTCCATGGATGAATTTTTGGAAGATGTTGCGCCCATGCACAATTTAAAGCTCAACAAGACTTCCCAAAATTTAACCTCCAATTGACACACTGGGAGAGACAGACACACTGCTTTCTGTACTCCTGCAAAAATGGAGAAACTTGTCCTATGTCCTCTGATGGGTTTTTTTTTTACCATAATTCAGCTGAGCTGCTAAACCTGAATTCCCTTTGCCTGTGCAATGTGGGACCATCTTGATGTAAGGCCATTGTATATGTAGTTTACAGAGCAAATGACTGTGTGAGGTGAAGGCATGAGAGAATTAGGTTCTAAGACAGCATGCCATAAATCTTGCTTTATAGGACAGGATACTCTGGGTCGCTAGAATTATCTTGTTATAAAGCCAATGAGATAGAAAAGCAAATAGTGACTCAGTTTTGAAGCAGTCCAGTCCCTTGAACAGGTGAAAGAAATTTCTCTAAAATCTGTCAGCCAAAATGCATCCCTCTATGCACAGAAGTACATCCCCACATGTGTGTTTCCCCCCCACACAAATATTTAATGTGTGCAGAGGCATTTGTTGTTGTACCGAATCACTGGGGGAATAGCTCTGGTGCAACGTGCCCCGTTGCTCCTTCCTCTCTAATGAGATTCTGCTTTGTGACAGATCTTGTCAGAGGCTAATTATAACAAATGTTTGGAAATATTTGCTCCAGAATAACCTTTGGCTCTAAGATGGATCACTGGTGTGAGGCAGGTCCCCTTGCAGAGCCCAGGAGATCAAGTTCTGCTTCAGAACAATGTCTAAAATTCAATAATGGCACTGTGCACTCGGCTGACCAAGTTTGGCAGTTTCTGATTGATTTCTTTTTCTTTTCAAACCTTGCTTGTCACGATCGGCTAATTAAAAGTGCAGTAATCTGATATAATCTGTTTCCCAGTTGGTGCAGCAGTTGGCTATCTAACAGAAATAATTGATTTGTAAACTGCCAAACCTCAGACATTTAGACTTGCATTGTCTCCTCTAAACCATGTCTAACAGGCAAAATTTCTCTCCTGATACATCAAATGACCCACAACAAAATTAATTCAGCCTTCACTACCATGGCAAATCAATAGAATAGAAATAGATAAATTTTAAAATGTAATAAAAGTCTGGAGGAAAAGCAAATAAACATGGATATAGTCTGTTTGTGCAAAGTGTATCACCGTTTGGCTCCCCTCAGTTTTTCCACTGCTGTTATTGAAGAAGTGATAGTTACCTTGTCACTTCAGATGAGATTGTCCTTACAGTTCAAATTGCACCCTTTTTTTTTTCTTTTCAAATACAGGTTGAACCCCTGGGTATGTGTGTGGCTCCCAGTGGCTGATGACACATGCAATAAATTCTTTCAGTTAAGGAGTAATAGCCATCTTGGTTATTTTTTTCTTACATTATGGATACTTCCTCAGCATTAAGGATAGGATATCCTTCCTTACGTATCCTTAATGTAGGCCAATACCTCCTTATCGTAGGACACAGACAGCAATGTAAGTTAGAAGGGGTGAAAGCATCTCACAAAAAGGACAGCAACAGTATTGGAACAGGTACTGAAATCATTGTTATAGCACAAAATCTTTCAGCAGAGATGTCTGCTGCCTCGTGAAGTTCGGTTCTTCATTTTCCAGTCTGACAATGAGCATAAGCATCTGCTTTCCTCTAAGTTTATAAATGAAGCAAAAGTAAATCAGGCATGGAAGTGTTTTATGGATCAGGCTATCACAGTTCTTGGAAAGCCATCTGCTCATAGTCATCTTAAAACACATATGAAAGCAGTCAATTTTTGAGTAATAAAGCTGGGGATTGCACCTTAGAAAGGAAATGTGCTAGAAAACCTGTCCTATATCTAAAATAGGAGTGTGTGTGTGTAATAAACCTGTTTCTTTGGGGGTTTTGCCCTTTTTTGTCCACTGCAAAGTATTTTCTTTTACATCTTTAGGCTCACTAATAAATCAACATTTAAAAATTAACTTACACTGAAATAAAAAGGAATGTATTCCTTTGCAAGGAGACCACAAACCCTACCACCACGGGGCACAGCTCGGTAGCCCCGACCGGTCATTTTTAAAGCAGAGCATGTAATGCCTTAGGACAGAGCTTCCATGCGGCAGCTTCAAACTCTGCTTAGCAATGTCCTAAACTAGCTTATTTTTCTCCTCGCAGCTCTCATACCAGGAGGATTAGATCACACCAGGTTGCACCACTGGCTTCTGTGTTTGAGTAAATAGCAATTCTCATACAGTGTGTTTGCTCTCTTTTGATTCCTGTCAGAAGTAAACACAGTTTACTAATCTGTGCTACTTGAGGTCCCCGACTTCTTTCTTTCCCCTTACACACAAACGCTCACATACAAATGCATAAATATATATATTTGGTTTGAATATTTACACACACTTTGTCTATATTATATATATATACGTGTGTATATATATAATTTATGTGTGTGTATATTATATGTATAGATATAATGTGTGTAAATATTAAAACTAAGTATGTATATATTTATGTATTTGCATACGAGTATATATACAGTACATATATCTATTTCTGTATATTACAGATATGTGTGTAATGTGTGCACATACATACACACTGTGAATTTCAACCATATTGATATTTAAAATATCAACTGGGTCCTATGCACAGCAGTTGGTTTTTTGCCTATTTATATCCCATACTCTTGTTTTCTTTGAGTATTCTCTCGTTTTGTGTATGATAGCAGTTAAAGCTCTGCAAGTAGTATTTTAAGTCTGAATAAATTTTACAAGTTAAATGGTTCACCTCCTAAGGGATTCGAATCTAAGAGATCCACAACTTAACTCTGATCTAGTAGACTTGAATGTCTAACTTGCCTTTTAAGTGCAATAAAATGTGGATAACTGAAGCCTATGGATGTTTTTGAGATGTTCAGACTTACAATGTATATTTAATTAGATACATATTTTATACTGCATGCTAGTTAGATACAAACAAATATTTCAAACTTGTGGTAAATCTCTAAGAAATCTTGGCTAGATTTCCCCAAAAGATGTCCTCTCTCCCCAATATCTGCATAAAATCTCAAGTTCCATCTTAAATCAATGGCAAAATCCTAGAGACTTTCATGTAGCATTTGATGTTTTCCCTTTTTTGCAGTCAGGCATCTACTTCAGCTACAGATTTAATTTGGCTACTTTTTTCCTTTTATGATTTTCCATCAAATCAATGTTTTCCAGTTTTAGGGATCTGAGAGCCCTGACACCACCCTTGTTTCTCCAGGCTCCCAGTCCCTGACCCCAGGCTGGGAAGTTAAGATGAACCTCAGGGAGGTTTCACGGCAGAGCTGGTGGCTTGGCTCTGGCGTGGGGCTCCCAGAGAGCCACAGCCTCTGCAGTTCCCCAGGGCTCATGGGGGTCACCTCCTCTGAGGGACCCCACCACCCATCCTGGCTATCAGGTCTGGGAAGATCCTGGAGAAGCCTAAAGGAAGGCCTCGAAAAGCTGCCGTAGCCTGGGATGGAGGGTGTGTGGCAGGTCTGGTCTGGCAATCATAGCAGGAGCTTGTCGGCAAAACAACAGGGACGAGGAATCAGGGCAGGCACCTACCCAAACCAGGTGAGATTAGGCGAATCTTTACGAAATCCAACATGTTTCCAGCAAAACTATGAATGAGCCTAAAAGCGTTCCTAGGTGAAAAAATACTAAACTGATTTTTTTTCAAATCCCTAGTCTGTGAAATTTAAAACAAGAACACAGAAATTACAGTGAGAAATAGAAGTCATCAATCACTCATCTTCAGCCTGTTATCAGTTTGATTAATTCCAACCAGAGCAGGCTCCAAACAGCCTCCTTTAATTACCTTGTCACAGGCCTTGTCTCAATGCCTGTCTTTGACAGGGCTTGCCCATCATTTCACCACCGCAGTCCCAGCACTTCCCACTTCAGCCCAAGGAGGGTTCAGCAATGCACGGAAAGAGCGAGCTTTCGGGAGTGATTTGAATTTGGAGAGCTTTAATGCACAGAGGTCTGGAGGTACACCAGGCATACAGATGTGTGCATGTAGAAATGTATCAGAGTAGGACATCAAAGCTCGGTGAAAATAACTGACAATCATCATCAATACAGTAATTTGCCCATTTTTGTATGTAGGCTATAATGGTTTTATATGATGTAAGGATGTGGAATTTTTTTGGTTAAGGAATCATGAAGTGGAAACATTAACTACTAAAAAAAGCTATTCTCAGATTTCTCTCTATTCTATATTTCTGATTAGAGGTATATTATCTTCCGGGCCAAATAAATCAGCCCTTTGTCCCACCCTGAGAGATGTATAATGGACAATTTTTCCATGTTATCCCACAGCCAAAAAAAATTTTAAAATATTGGTATTTCTGTGTATGTAACTGTGCAATAAAGTATCAAAATCTGAATAATGCTTTAATAAAAATAAAAATATAGAATTACTTCTAAAATAGAAAAGCATAAATGATCCCTAATTGTCATGTGTCCTCCTCATCCACAATGAGGAGGGTAGCATTATTTCTAGCATAGCCTAAATTATGTTCCTGAGTCAAGCCAAATGACATTGAAGAATTAATTACTGAGGCATTCAAAGTGACTACACAAAGATTTCCTGAAGGACCAGCATGGATTAATCATGACATCTCAAGGTGCTACCCTTAATAGGATTTCCAAAGATTTGAGCTATGAGTAAATTTTGAGCTCATGAATATCACGTGAATCTGAATGTATTTTCCTGTTACAGCTGTAACTGCAGAGACTCGCCTAGTTTTTATGTTGTTAGTGAGTATGAATGTCTGTTGGTAATTTTAAAGACCTACCATTTATTCAATAAATAGGGAAGTTTTTCACCCTGAAAGCTGAAATTACACTAGCTGGAGATTTCTATATAGTTATAAGCCATATATAATAGGACATACTTTTCTAAGTGAAAGAACGGAATTGTATGAAGATTTACTGCTCTGGAAAGTAAGTCTCCCTAACATTAGTTATCAGGGTATTTGTTATGGAGCTACATAACTGTTTTATCAATATAGTTTGCATAAATAATCAGTGTTATATGTAATCTATGGGACTTAATTGGGCCCTGTGATAGAAACGAAAAAGAGAGATTTTCAAAACTTTGTTGTGGCTTCCTTTTGAGAAAGAAAAGAACTCTACTACATAATAAAAACATTTTTCACATATAGGCATTACTGTGAAATGGCTACTTTAAAGAGGAACCTAACAGTATTAAGAAAGATTTTCACTAATCAAAAAATATTGTGATTGACTTGAAATCCATTACTAAAGCAAAAAATTATAAAATGAAAAATATTCACAAATCTAAGTGAACACGTTCACAAGAAGAAATAAAGAGGGAAAGAATACACCTGATGTATTGTTCACTTTTTTGATTGCTTTTTAAAATAATTAAATTTTCACAAATTATTTTTACATCTTTTGATCATTTGCACATATACACAATGCGATTTGAGCATGATTTATAGATTTAACTGCAATAATTGTATTTTTACTGAGACAAAGACTTCAGTCTTGCAAATACACGATTTATTTTCAGAGCAAATAAAATACTCATATCTTCATAAATCAAAGCCTATCAAAATGAACATTAATTTTAATTCAGTTGCAACATGGTTTGAGTTTTGTGTGTGTTTTTTTTATCCCAAGTTATCATAACTTTACAGCTCACAGTAAAGGGACATGGCTGCTGCTCCTGCTGCTGTGTCGCAGACAAACAACTGCAGATCAGCTCCTTCTCTACTCTAAACTGCTGATGTCCTACATTGCTTCATGCGTGTTTCAATACCTAATACCATACTAACCTTATTTGAATTACTGATTCCTTGGTCTGGCAGCCAAACTGAGGCATAATATCCATCAACTTTGGGCAGAAGGGGTTTCCATTTTTAAGGTTCAGCTCTTCCCATAAACGCAGGTGCCAGAGTATTTTAGAAAGGCTTTTATGCACATTGCAAACAGGATCATCAAGATGTATGTCCGACCCATAAAGGTATGTAAACATAAAATGCCTACCAGTTTAAATATGAGATATAGCCTATGCATCTTTGTTAATATGGTCCTCAGATTAACAGTTAATCCTCAATTAATCCTCAGATTTACTTAAGTCTATCACCTTTACTGACTGTGACCAGAACTTTAAATTAAAGGTGTTCATCCCTGGTTTTACTCACAGAGATGAGCATTAGACATCAGGAAAAACGATTGCAAAAGTGAAGCCTTAGTTTATGGAGTTTGGAATGAGGCTTGGTTTTTTGTGAGGGATAACAGTCGGCAGCTTTGGAGGCACAATCGTGAATCCATCAGGCACTCAGTTGCTATAAATTAATAGAATTTTGCTGAAGATAACACAGTGAAGATACTTTGTAATATTTGAGAGGGTGGTAACAAATGTTTGCATTTTGGATAAGATGAATTAAAGAGATAAATAATTATTTGCATATTTATATATGTGTGTACATGAAGATACAGATAGATCAAAACAGATTATAAAAACAAACATACAGTCACACTTACAGAAAATAGCTAAAAGCCAGTGTTTCAGCCTTCCATCTTTTTTGATTCATACTTCCTACACCAAGAGTATACCCTCTCTAAAAGTAGCCAAAATAAATATAAATGGAAAATATTCACTCATAAAGCCATTACTTTAAAATCCATTTGTAAGTCCAAAAAAGAGCAGCTTTGAACCATGCTGCTTTGGTTTGTGTTTCACTGGACAGTGGGAAAAACTCTCAAAACTAATGGGCATTACACTTTTATGAAATACACCTTATAATAATGAATGCTTGCACACTCCATAACCCAACACGGTAATCACATATCCCTTCTTCAAAAAGCATATAAAAATGATCTGACAAGTACAGTTAAAGAAAAACTAACAAAGTGTCATTCTACAACTAAAAGAAGAACACCTCTTGTCTCCACAAACATGCTAAAAAGGCTGAGAATAAAAGCAAGTACCCTCTGCACAGGGGGGTGCCCTCGTGCAGCGAACAGCCCCACTGACGAGAATTCCCCCCAGGATTTCTTACAGCAGCCTCAAAGGCATCTCTAGCATTTCTCTGAGTTTGCCAGCGAAGAGATAGTGTCTATATATGGGCACACAGGTGCTTTTCCAGATCCTCTCAGGGTGGCCGAGGTTGGCACTATGTCCCACTGTCCATCATCACCAACCAGCTGGAAATTGGCACCCCTCTTGCACCATCAGTGTCCTCGGCTGCTCATCATATCATCAGCCTGCTTCCTTTGAATGACTTGTATTGATACTGCAAGCTATGGTGATCTGATAATCAAATCCACACCGAAATGGGTAATTGCGTGTTCATACAGTCTGTCCCACCAGCTCTGGTCCGGAGTTGATCAGACCCGGCAGAGCGACAGCCTCGGAGCGACCCAGCCGTTCGCAAAGAGGAGGCACACCCAGGCCCTGGGATTGCACTGAACGCCATGACGCGAAAGTGAATATTCAAGAGTGACAACTCCCTTCCCTGAATCCTGTCATCTCTAGTCTGCTAACGCATACCTAATATTAAATTGTGAGAAAAAAACATTCTCCCATAGTTTGCCCTCATTATTTTGTTAATTACACCGTTTTGAAAAGGTGTTGAAGAGGTGCTAATCTGAGCAATTATTTTCTACTGTGGACTATTGTCAAGCCAAGCACTGCAGAAAGGGAAAACATTAGCCAGTTATTCTCTATTCTTTTACTTCTTCCTTCTTAAAAACCTTTGCTTTAAGTACTAGGAGCAGAGATTATTTTTTTATTTACTATAATTTGATTTTTTTTATGTGTTACATTTTATGTGTTAATTCTATACGATAAATATCAGGGCCATTCCAATAATCTCGGGTTTCAATGAACAGGAGATACCAGGCCCAGATGTGGTCGGTGCATGAGGTCTGGTATGGGACTCCATCCTTCAGATTCTGCTGTGGTTGTGGTATATGAAAGGGATAAAATACGATATATATATTAAGAAAAAAACCAGATGGTCCTTACCTAACAAAATCAAGAAACGACACAAGGACTCAGGAAAAGACACAAGATTTTGCACTCCCCTGCAGCAGTGCCTAATGATTGGGATGAATCTTGCGTAACTCTAGTTTTGCCTGTTTCTAGTAGATGTTAAGTAAATCTGTTCCGGTAGCGAAGGCACATGTGGGTCAGCCGGTGACAGCGTGACACTGTCTGCACTTTGAACCTCTGGACTGGCGGAACCTCTGTGCAACCCCCGTGTAGGCATCTCCTTGCCTGCTCAGTTTCAAAACTCCCTTTAGGAGCCTTTAAGGTGCGTAGGAGATTTGCCAGCGGTGAGCTACTGTAGGGCATATCTTATAGCTGAGGACCTGCTGGGTTTTGTTTCCCTCCTACAAAAGCACAGGAGCTTTGGTGTAACCCAGGCACCTTTTGCTAGTGCCTGAAGCATGCGAGGCTTCATATAACCTCTTTCTGCAGTGTACCTGAAGATTTCGGGCTAAATTTCTCCGCCTAGCGATGTGTTTAAGGACACGAGGGCAGTGCTCCTGGGCCAGCAGGGCGGCAGTTAACGTGCAGCTGGCCCAGGTGGTGGCAATGAGGACACCTGGGTGGGGAGAGGCTGGGTGGAGCCTCCCCCCCCGGGGGGCCGGGGCCCCACCTGTCTGGGGTGTGACTGCTCTGGGAGGTGCTGGTGCTGGTGCTTTCTGCGTGGTTCTGCTGGGAATGGAGGTAGGTCCGGGCTTCCGAAAGAAAGAAAGAAGTTCTTGGAAGGGAATTTGGGGGGGGGGAAATGATGAAGGTCCTTTAGCAGTCCTTGTGTGAGTGCAAGAGGGTGAGGCAGGTTGCTTCTCCTTAGGTAAGTGGATGGTGTTAATTACTGGTGGATAGTCTTACTGTAAGCAACAGGTTAAGGTAGCTAATGTTACATTTTAACAATATCTCAGGAGTTGTAGGAGGAGGTCTGGAGATGTAGGGAGTCAGATGCTCGTGTAGGATCTGTGGTCTGTCCTTTTGCAGCAATGGGGAGGACCTTGGGCTTGGATTGTTGGTTTGTTTTCCCAGCAGAGTGAACTGAATTTGAACAAATAACAAAAACTAAGGTTTAGGCTTGCCTTCTGTGTTGAAAGAGAAAGCTAGTCTTCTTGTTACTATCTAAACAATCTTTTTGGTTAATTGTCTAAGTGCTTTTTACTTCATTTAACACAACCAGCTTGTGAAACTTTGATCATTTGTGCTCTTTATGAGTTTGTGAGGGCAAAACCAGCAAAATTATATAGATGAAGATGTCAATGAATGGGAATTATCAGGGGTTTTGATTATGTCTTAGGAATTTGTGCGGTTAGCGCTCTATTGACTCCTTTGCTTTTGAGAATTGGCCATTGATGAAAGGTTAGCATTGGGGTAGCTCAGTAACTGTCACTTGGCAATTAATTTCACCTGGAAAAAAGCAAACAATGAACAGCTTTAATTAAGATACTATATTTGAAAGCAGATTTATTGATGGTTTGTCTCAACTATGTATTTCGTCACCTAAATCCTGCTGATAAGCCATGCTTAGTTGGTTCTGAAAGCTCCATTAGCTGAGTGTGATTATGGTAGCTGATGTGCTTTCCTTTGGGCACGCCTGCAATAAACATCGAGAGTCTTCTATCACTTGAATAAATAGCTGTTGAAAGGAAGAATATTGAGTATGGCCAGCTTCTTAAAATTTTGTAATGTATACCTACCACTTAAAAATGCAAAGTGCTAAAGCATTGCTATTCTTTCTGTCCTCTGTACCTCAGTGAGGTCTAAAGCTCGAATTTCTTCTGTGCACCCCTCCCTGCTGCTTGATGATGCCAATTTCTGTAGCAGGATTAAAGCGTGTTAATGTTGCTTTAGCTCTAGCATGTATTTGTAGAAAAACTGGCTTAATTCATATCTTCATTTGTGAACAGGATACCCCTAGGATGGCTCTTCCCAAGAGAGAGCTCTAATTTTCAGAAAACTTTCCTGTTCTGGGGAGCAGTAACATTTTTATTGAACTTCTTTTCTCTCTTCCAAGACTGTAAAAGAGATGGCAACTTGTATGGTTTTGGGGCATAGTACAAGCAACACTTGCCCTTAGACTAGGGACTCAGGAGATTTCAGCTATGCCACGTGTGTTCAGGGAAACTGTCCACACAGTATACTGGAGGTAATGAACAGGTTGTCTCTGAATAACATGAGGATTTTTCCCTCTGACATAGTACAAATCCCTGTTTATTCTGTGAGCCAAGAGTCAATATGACTTTAGTGCTTAGCCCTGTCCTTTGCTATGGGAATGCATTCCCAGAAAAGTGTTTCCATTCGATATATCTGCTGCTGTTGTCAGATACCCACCATGTGAATGTCTTGTTGGATGCATGAAGGTATTGGCTTGGTGTTTTCAATAAAATCTGAACTAGTTATTCCTGGACTTGTGCTGAAGTATCACTTGCTCAGTTTCTCAACAAGATGGTACATTTTTCAGTTTAGAAAGCCTTAAATTCTTGTTGCAGCTTCTTCAATAGAAATTGTGTGGAAACAGATCTTATTCTGGAAAAAGCATACCTGGAAAAATAAATTTGGTTTGTTAGAACCTCTGCTAAAACAAAATAGTGTTAACAAAGCAGAACTTTGTGACAGCTCTGGGATAATGTAACCTTATGGAGGTGGAGGGCAGAACAGGCGAGAAAGAACTGTAAAACTTCTGTTTTAATACATTACGGTGATTCAAGGTTAAACCATTTTGATTTGGGTCATTTGTAATAGCAACACCAACAGCGATATCGTTTTCCTTCACTTTTTACACTTCTGAAATCTATAGCGCTAAAACACATTCCTTTACATAAATCTGTGAAAATTAAACTGAACCTAGCATATGTATCAAATATCAGTGTCTCATGGTTGTTCTCAGCTTGGTGCATAAAGGGGGAAGAATTCAGCCAAAGACTAAGTTGCTCCAAACAAAGGCTGTTATTATTGTTGATTTTTAAAATCTATGGTAAGCAGTTCTGGCTATGATATGAGTTTTTGAAATTGCCTACCTGGTGAGGAACATCCTATCCCCTTTTCTACTTACCCCCCTCCCCCGGGAGATAAAAGTCTTTGTTCTCCTTTTGAAGATATCTTTCTGAACTATGAATGTCTTTTGTTTACATCTCTCTCCCTCTCCCTCCCTCTCTCCTAGGCAGGGTGAATACCTTCACTCCAGTCCTCACTCTTAGTAATACATACTCATCCTTAGTGAGAATACGTATTTTCTTGTTTAATTTTATTCTTGTACCAAGACACTGATCTGCTGCTGGAATGTTCTAAAATAGCCTTCTCCCAACTTCTGCTTTAATCAGCTTTTCTTCACAATGGAACATTTAGGAACATCAAATAATAGTTTCAGACATGCTTTCATAGTAAAAATCCCCTATTCTGAACTACTAATTAGTAATTTTAATGTCTTATTTGGTTTTTGCCATATATATTCTATTTGTGGTACTATGACATCATATTTAACATAGTTATGCATTTTGTGAATGTTTTAAGAATAGAAAAAAACTTGGTTTTATATAGCTACTATTTAAAATAAAAATAATTTTATTTACATATTTGGGTCCCTTTGGGAACTTATGAGATGACAAACATTTCCCAGAAAGCTTGCCCATGGGCCAAACAGTAAAATTATTATCATTCTCACCACTGAAATCAATCTATATGTATATTTTCAATTAATATGTAAACATTTTTAACATAACTTATGCATGTTCAATTATGGTTGGAAGAAAGGGAAAAATATATAAACATAAGGAAGCAACATTATTACTATAAAATTAAAACACTTGATTAAAAGAAGATTAAACATACATCTCAAACCTGACTTCCACTATTCAGTCTGCTTCCTTTATTTCATCTCGTTTAATTTCATTGTAGTCATGATTTCTTAGTGCAAAGCCCAAGTGGACTCAAATGTGGACACAAGTGTTAATTATTCCCATATTACTAGAATGCTCTGGATTGTTTCATTATGACATTGTTGACTACATATATTTTAGCAAATCTGAGTTTCTTTAAAATCGTGTAACTAGTTCTGATCCGTATCTTCCTATAAATTATTTCTCTCTGATTTCTTATTACTTCCGTTGACTGTATTTTTAAGTTATTTAAATCTAGGATTTTAAGTGAATATTAATATGCTGTTATGTAATTCTTAGCAGAGATTAATTTTGTTGCAGTTCAGTTGTGCCGTCTACGTAAGAACATAGATTGTCTTTAAAAAAAAAAAAAAAAATCAGCCTGCTGATGTATCTTTCCCTCACATATTTTGCCTCTGCAATAGCTAACATCTAAGTTGCCTTCTAATGAGGTGGCTTAAAAGAAATGAAACTTCTGGCGAAGCTCTCCAAGAATGTGAGTTTATTGCTGCTCCAGCTCAATAGCAGGCAGCCCTTCATGGCCGCTGCCAGCGTGCGAGGGGCAGCCTGCTCCCGCGGTCCCACGGGGCGTTGTGCCCAGACGCAGGGTGGTCGAGCTGCGCGCAAGGCCAGGACATTTTCCATGCTACATAGTGTGGGTCTGAGCCCCCCACCATCCTTCGGGGGGCTGGTGGTGGCTGGGGACAGCCCTAAGCCCTGATTCGGGAGAGGGCTATTACTGTTGCGCCCTGCTGCTTACCTCTGTGTTTCTGTTTGACTGCAAATTCTGGGTACTGAGGTGCTCGGCTCAAGCCTGCTATCTGGATTTTTGCTGAAGTTTAGAGGAAGGAGCAGAAGGAGGGTTCTAGGTTAAGATATATATGGAGGAGGGTGGAGAATGAGGGGGAGAGACTAAAGGTAGCTGCAGCTAATAATTTTCCTTTAGAAGGGCTTAATTTGGTCTCTGAACATGACCTAATCTCGCTATTGATAGCGTTCCTTCTGGTTATTCAAAACTTGATGAGAAAGACGTTATCAGTAGCGCTGGGGACAGGAAGGAGCAGAATCGCAGTCTCAATCAAAAGCCAATTTTAACATTGTAAAGCAAAATGCTATGACTAAGGCAAACTTTGAGGATTAAATTTATATAATTATGGAATGTAACAATGCAGAACACAGTCATTTCTTTAGCTGCTGACTTCATTGTCTGAGTCTTTGTCATATACCAAAGTCCTTTTTTGCACCTAGCAAAGAACTATTCATGGCAGACAGGGAACAAATTGCTGCTTTCACAAGCTTGAAACTTTCAGTCATTATGGGAAGAAAGTTCTTACTAGAAGAACATGCAAAATTGCTAAATGTACTTATGTGTGAGTGAGATACATAGTACTTTTCATTAGATAAATTAGGATTATATTGGAGGTTAATTTTGGCTGAACCTTTGATGTATAATAATTCAAACTGTTGAAAGCAGCTTTTCAGTCCTCGAGTGCTTATCTCTTGGTGTCATTATTTCAAACCTGAATGAATGTCCATCATAATGATTTCCCAAATCGCCACTGTTATTTGAGAAATGTACTTGTAGAGAGCTAAGTATACCAGTAATTCTTTAAATATAATAACTAACAATATCTTAAATATGCCACAGAAAAACAATACAGTTATGAGCTACGTGAGAAACGTTTTACATTAAATTTTCTTCTGTCTTTTCTTTTTTTGTTGGAGTAAAGAAAAAGAACAACTGGAAGGATTTAATGTACTACAAAGTTTTAATCCTTTCAAAACATTCATAAGCAGGACCATTCCAGAATACATTTGGTAACTTCATAAGGAAATTTTAGTTGTGGTTCAGGTTTGTCAGTTCAAGGTGGAGCTTTTCAGTGGCTACTACGTTTTTAGCCTGTTGACTGATTGTGCAGTTCATCTTTATTTACAATGCAAAGGGCACCAGAATCAACAACAACTTTTTTTGAATCAAAGCTGGATTTTTTTTATTTTCCTGGTCAATGCCCATCAAGGTGCATGCAAGCTCTTCCTGAACTAAGCTGCTTGTTGGCAATGTATTTTAGTCTAAGCAAACTTGTATTAGCTAAGAATTCTTAAACCTTGTTTTCTTTGTTCAGAGAAACAAAAAAAAAAATTGGCAGCAGTTAGTGTTGGTAATTTTCTCCAGTGTTTGAGTCTCTATCATTTTTATACCACAGGAGTAGAACTTAAAAGTAACTTTTCTCTGAAAAGTGAACGTGAGGCAACTTCAGTATCTGGCCTTATTTTGGACACTGTATCTTAATGTGAGGGGTGGAGTACTTTGAGTGCAAACGATTTTGTGCTGTGATTAGCTGCATTTTCTCTTCCTGGTCAAAAAACAACTCAGTGACATGATGACGGAATGCGAGCTCCTACCATGTGGAAAATAGACATTGTTTAAAAAAGTCAACAAATGTGTTCATCGCTCAACACTGAAGCAAGCAAACAAGCAAGCTCCTAGTCACACAAAGGACTAAATAGTAATAAAAATCAGACATTGTATTGCTGACTGGCTGCATTATTTTTGACTCAGGCATGCTGTAATGATCTTTCACACTGTTTTGCTTTTAAACTGTAGCAGTTTAATTTTTATAATCATTGCCTGTGTCTCAGTTCTTGGCCTGTTCTCTTATCTTCTAGCCAATACTGTAATTTCACTTAATAGTCCAGTCATTTACTTTTTTGCTCACATGGCTGTCTCGGGATGTCTGAAGATAATTTGTGCACATTCAGAGTGAACTCCCTGAAAAATCTTTATCGACTACAAAGAAGAGGTTTCTTTTGTTTAAATAGCAAGCTTCAATCCAGGCTTTGAACTGAAGTTACTGTGAAGTTACCGTTGACAATTTGAACTTGTAATTTTCCCTGAGAAGGTTGCTTTGTAATAGAGCTGATACAGGACTAAAAGCACCCCTAGTCCTATTTATTGCTGTGTACTGACTTTCCAGTCTTCTTTACATAAGCCTGTTTGTGCTACTAGTTTATTAATTTTTACAGCTATCTTGACAGCCCATGTAGCCACCTTGATGCTTAGATTTGGCTTAGTCTGATGTGACCTTGTGCACTAATCTGTGTTTTGCAATTGCTTTCTTTGTTTCTTCGTTCTTAAAGTCTGGGAACCACTTAGATGCTTTCAGACCTCTTCTTACCTTATTTACCTCATCATGATTTCTACATTTCAGGCCTGAGTAGCAATTTTAATCTGCTAAGGGTTTCTGTACCAGACTTTTTGCATGGAGAGTGGCCTTTGGGAATGCTTCTCCCTTCTACTTTTTTCTTTTCAATTTCACATTCCTCCTCTGCATTTTTCAAAATATTAGTGACCTGGTAACTGAGAGATTACTCATTTTATTTTGTCACTGTTCTGGACGCTTTTTTATCGTAGTGAAATTGTCCATGGCAAACTTAGGTTACTATATGATCCCATTGTCTTGGTTCTTTAACATTACTGGGTTTTGGTGTGGGGTTTTGGGTTGGTTGTTTTTTTTTTTTTTGGTCCTGTATGTACCTGTAGGGGAAGGGACAACATTGCCTTAGTATGTTTTAATAACATGTAAGCTATGGAGTGTGATACAGAACTGAATCTACTTTAGACAATGGATAGAAATGAGAGACAGGCAAGCTTTTGTACCTCTGTGACTGAATTTGTTTGTGATGGCTGTATGGAAAGTGGGAGTAAGGTGTCAGTCCCAGCACCATAGTTTATGAGGATGACGTGAGTCATGCAGCCCTATTAAAAAGTGTGAATTCAGTTTCTTAAGCAAGAACTGAGAGTTGTAAGCATGGTGGTTTTACCAAATTAGGAAAAGAGAATAATATGTCAGCTTTACAATTCCATTCATAGCAACAGTATTACATGTTCATGAATTTAAGTTTTTTCTTCTTCAAAGGACCACTGAAATGTACTAGCACATTATATTCAAAGTTCAGTCTTGATTTTGATCCTGATCAAAGGGATATGCTTCAAGTATTTTGACATCTAATCCTTTTTCCTCACTTTGATCGTTTCAGACTGAGGTACAAGTAACCACTTCCACTACCTGTGTTAGCCAAGACTGAAAAGCATCTTATCTGCAGATAATGGATGTTGCTGCTTGGAACTTCATCCCCTTGATATTTTAGTGTAAAAGATGTCTCTCTCCTTTTGCCTGTGGTTTTCTGCACTGCTGCACAGTATCATGGGAAAAAAAGTACTTAAAAAAAAAAATCTTTTAAATAATAATATGGGAGCAACAGATACGAAACCTTCACAGGGTACATGTGAATTCTATGCAATACAGTGTGAATGAGTCCCTAGAGAGTAATAGAAGGTTAAAACAAACAGGCGCTTTATTGTTGTAATATAAAATTTCTCATGAGATGCTATCATTAGGCAGATCATTACAGACTTTTTTTTTCTTGTATCATAAAATAGAACTGGCGTTTACTGGGGCTGATATCTTACCCAATAAACTATAAAAGAGGGATTTATGGAGGCAGCAGAAGCCACATAAAAGTTGTTTTGTGGTGTTGAGTGCTATAGATGGGCTCCAGAAACTAATGAGCAGAGGTTTCACCAGAGTTCCTTCAGTGCTAGGGATGAGCCAAGGGGGTCCTAACTAGTCTGTTGTACTGATGATCTGCTTTTGTCACCAGGTTACTTTGAGAAGATAGCTCTTGCAGTTGTGCCACCATGTTGACCTCAAAGCAGTAACAGTTAAAACTGTGACCCAAAATACTTATCTGATATATCACTTTATAAATTTGAGAAAAATAAATGCTGGGGAAAGTAATTTCCTGGCTTTGTTTCCTCCTTTTTAATGTGCTTTTAAAAAATCAAAAGAACAGATTCATACTCAGTTCTGTCAAGAAATGTGTAGGGTTAAGTACATGAAAATAGTACTGGTTTGCATCCATATAATGTCACCAGTTTCATAAGATTTTTTGTTTTAATTCTGTCTTGCCTCAGATCTCTTCACCTTCCTCAGACAATGTTAGTAATCTTCTTTTAAGAGGATCAGTGAGGAGATTATATTTTTTTTCAAGGGTATGTAGGGAAGTGTGGAGAAAGAGTAGTACCAAAACTAAGGAATCCCCCACTATTCAGATCTCAACCACAGCTGTGAGCAACTAGTTTCAGCCACTCATCTTTCCCAGTCTTTCTGGCTGACTGCCTTCCTCCTGTGTGTTTTTCCTTTCTCTACCACCAGCTTTTTCCTATCCCGTGCCCTCATTCTGTCTTACTTTTCCCTACTGAAGTCTTGCTCTTCCTCCCAAGCTGGACCTCTATTGGAGGAGAGGGAGATGCTATGTTAACTTGGTTAAAATCTTGCTAATGAGTGGCATTTCAGCTGATATGAGTGACAACAGGGGGCAATGAATCACTGTCACTGCAGATGAATGGTACTTGGCAGAGCTGGAATAGCTGCTTTGTGGCTGGGTCCTTCTCATGGTTTACATCTCAGTTTTCCTTCTGGTCTGGTCCATGACAGGAGCTGAAAAAGCTCGCAATGGCTTTGCGGAGCAAATAAGTCCGTGCATAATGTACATAATGCTGTCAAGAGTTTTGTGGGACTTGCACTGTTTTTTTGTGTTTTATGGACAGTAGGACTGAAAAAGAAACAACTGCCAGCAGGTAATTTTGTTTTCTAAATAGTCCAAGTGTGAAATGTGTGAGCTCCATTTATCATTCCACCTGAGTCTCTGTGGAGATTGACCTGCTCATGTTTGCCCATTTTTTGGTGGTGGTTTTTTGTTTGTTTGTTTTTCTTGACTAAATGTTGCCTGCTGGAACAAACATTTTTTGAATCTGAATTTCTAAGCATGCACAAATGATAAATTGCTTTATTTGTTCAAGAAACACTTTTGTAGGAATGTTTTAATTGTAATTAATAAGGGGGGCAAAGGCTATGATTGGTTGCAGGCGTTCTTTGTAAGCAAAAAATTGTATTGATACCATCCACAAAGGCAATAGATGTGGAAAAATAACTTTGTAAATTTGGAGGGCTGCAATTATGTGATTTATTTTTACATACAGCTATATCAGAAAGCCATCCTTTATCTTTCAGAGGATGTTAGTTTTAGAAAGCTACAAAGTATAAATACTGAGATGGGCTTACTACAACTTTCCACCATCACTTACTAAGTATAGAAAAGACGGTCAGAATAGCAACGGATGTTTTCCACGGTTTGAGGACTCGATGCAGGTCAAACCTGTTAGAGGTGAGCACTGCTCTGTGCCGTTAGAGAGGGGCTGTGCATGTTCTGGTGTGCTGAGGACAGCTATTCCTGTTCATATTCATAAACGGATGCTCTAAAACATCATTATTTAGACATTTCTCTTGTAGTCTTTTAAGTGATATATGGACCTCCTGGTCCCCCACCGCTGAGCGGTTACTCAGGGGGCTTATAACCATGTTGGGATTTCGTCTGCTCTTACCTCCTTGGTGTCCCTTCAAACCACAAAACTGCACTTGCAGCTTCCTAAATGGAGGCAGAGGCCAGCACTTTAATACTTTCCTTCCATGTGGTTTCTTCTTTCTTTTCAGAGCCACCCGGAGAGAAAAACAGAACAGACAACCTTTCCTTCAAATCTGATCCTTCTGTTATTTGTTAGCAGCTTCCAGTGGCAATACAAAGCTGAGTGAGCCTGCCTTCAGAAAGATACCTCTTTCTCTGGAGAAAGAGTGGGTACTGAGAGTTCCAGAAGTTGTCAAGAGGTAACTGATTCTTCAGTTTGTCTCAAATCAAAATTTAAGTGCTCCGTTTCTCTGTTTAAAGCTATGTGACCTTCTGCAAGATTACATAGGCTAAACAGTCTGGCAGTTAATAGGTGAAGCTGTTGCCTTACACTATGATAGTATTTCAATATCCTCAAAATAGCCGAAGGAGAGAGATCCTCTAATGCCTTTGACCTGCAACATCTTAGTGTGGTTTTCTGTTTTGCAGAAGCACCGATCTGTTCCTTCATAGCTGTCTGTGGCAACTTGTGCATGCAAGGGTGAAAAGGATGAGCTGTGATGAGTGCCATAAAACTGAAGGGAGCGGAGAAGAGATGCCTGAACAATTCAAAGTGCTTTTATTAAGCCCTCTTTCCATAATTTCTTAGAGGGAGGGAAAAGCATCTCTTTCAAGCTTGGCTAGACTTAGAATTAGCTGCTGCCTTCCTTTCATTGTCTCGGCACCTTCGTCGTCCTGCTGCTGGCTCGTTAGCAGCTTCGGCTTGTGAATAGCCAGTCTGTTCCTGTGTGCAGAGGGCCGTAATTTCATCTCACCTTTACGGATATATTGCTTTGACTTTGAGAGCTGTGAGGAAGCTCTCAATGTTAGCTTTAATTAGTAAATTTTTTTTGTTGTTTTCCCTAGTAAAACTTGTTTCAGTTTAATGTGAACTGTAACTTGCTTTGAATACCTCCATGTCATTCCTTGAGAGATGAAAGTCCTTTTTTATGAAAAGAGTCTCTTTACAGCTTGTTCTCAAGGTATTTGAAAGAACCTTGAAAGCTTTTGGAAGAGCTGGCATCTAGCTTTCTAAATGTATCAAGGATGTAGTTTGGTAGGCTGAAGATTTTCCTAAATGTTTTTATAAGTCTGTCAATTTTACTTAAGTAATAAAAGTAAAATAAACTTCTTTATGTTGGTATATGAAGCATTTGACCACCTTTACTTATCAGCAACACCAGGGAAGAACTTGACAAGTGTCTCTGAAGGAGGTGGGGTATATTCCAAAATATTCTACAGATGCTAATTTGTTACTTTGAGGAATGTGTTGTAAACATCCTTTCCCATCTGTTTCATAGCTATCAGTATTTTTAGTTCAAGGACAATGACTTGAGCATTTGGAGCTTTTATGAAAAGGGGAAGGGAGTCTTATCTGGCCCACAAACTGTTCCTAACCTACACCAGTGTATGTTTTGTTCCGTTTCTCACAAAGCTAAACCACTTCATAAAAGGCAGAGTTTCAGTGTCAGAGCTTTTCAGCTGTGAGCTCACTTAGGCTGTCCTATACGCAGGTGATGGTTATTTGCTGAGCTCCATGTGAGGGTTTCTTTTTGCCAGAAGGCACTACAAGTACAGGCTTTTACATGCTCAGGCACCCTGAGCACATGGGCATCAGTGTTTTGCTGGCAGTAGCTTTTTACAGAGGATAAGCCTGGTTTTGCTAGCTAGTGAAAGGGTTAGAATCATAGAATCATAGAGTCATTAAA
>NW_009198466.1:0-854 GCF_000690835.1 Fulmarus glacialis | reverse complement strand
TTTTTTGAGAGGGCTGGCCATTGTCTTTTTCTTCCTGTTTCTTGAAGTTGTATCTTCTGCTTTAGACGCAGGCAGACACTCGAGCCAAAATAGAAGAGATCACCACCACCAGTGCCTCTTCGAGAAAGCTGCTGGAGCAGAGGATTAGAACTCTGGAATTGGAGCTGGAGAGAGCACGGAGCACACAGGAGGAGAACGCGCTGCAACTGGCATGGGCGCAGGCAGAAATAGAAAGCTCCGAAAAGCGTTATTTAGTGAACACGGAAATTAGAAGATGCCTCACAAAGAAATTACAAAAGTAAGTCCAAACGTTTTCTTTTTTCCCCCACATAACACAACACGACCCTTTTCATCCCGGCTTTTCCATCCCACATCCCTCTCTTGGCTCTG
Source organism: Fulmarus glacialis (assembly GCF_000690835.1). NCBI lineage: Eukaryota > Metazoa > Chordata > Aves > Procellariiformes > Procellariidae > Fulmarus > Fulmarus glacialis. Next base: position 464 of record NW_009198466.1, on the reverse strand, counting down.
GTCAGCATGATGCGTGCACCTTCAAGACAGCGTACTTCCCAAAAGAGGACACCTTGGACTCTCCCATTACGGAGGCCTGTTGTCGGTTACCGACCCTGAAGGAACAAAACTCATCAGGCCTCTCTGGAGGATGTTTTAGTTCCTTTTCTTTTAACATTTTTCTGTAGCCATCTCCTCTTCCTGCATGCATGGTGGAAAAGAGGAGCTTCACTTCTGCGGCTGTTATCCTCCAGCTTAGGATAGACACACTGGGAAAGGCAGAGGGGACAGAACAGGAGCCTGTGAGGCAAAAATCCTCTGTTCAGCTGCCGTTGTGACGGTGCATCTTCAGTTGGAGTTTACGCTGGGAGGAGGAAAAGAGCCCGGGGTCCTCGCTCCCTTCTAGGAAAGGTCCCACAAAGACGTAACACCGACTGCTCGGAAGCCTGACGACCAGTGCGTTTGCATGGCTCGGCAGCCTATGT
>NW_009198465.1:38084-58589 GCF_000690835.1 Fulmarus glacialis | reverse complement strand
GGTGGAGCCCGGTCCGTGAGGAAACGTCCAGGGGAAACTGCCGAGAGCAGGGAAACGCCGAGAGGGGAGAGAGGAGGCTCCCGAAAACTCCCCATCTCCCATCCTCGGAGGAAGCCTCCCCGCTAAATACGAACGCAGCAAGGCTTTTTTCACGCCAGGCCACTAACTAGGAGCACAGCGTTGCTTTTCCACATAGGGCCTTCCCGTTAAACATGACGGGAATTTGTCAGCCCCCAGCCTGCAGGAGAAAGTATTTGCTTCGAGTTATTTTAGGAGCAGGGCAGTAGAGCTCAGCCGTTCAGGAGCACAAGCCCTGTTGAATGGCAGTGGGTGTGTGGTCTAAGTCACTCCTTGTATTTTAAAAATCATCCCCAAAACCAGTTTGGCCAGGGCTCGGAGGTCCTGACACAAGTCATGTCCGTCACCTTTTCCTGTGATTGAGGTACTCTCACCTACTAGTTGTTACCAGCCATTGGTAGCACAGATAGTATGAAGGAAAAGTGCAAGAGAGGAAAAAAAGCGACAATGGTTTGAAATTAACACCTGTTTTGTTTCATTGCTGCAGGATAAAAGCTTTTCCCTTTTTGCTGTTTTTCCCCATCAAGAATGATTCTGTGAAGCACTGGAGGCAGGAGGCTCTTTCCTACATCCGATACACAGCCACAGTAGAGTCCATAGCCCTGGATTTCCTATTGTAAGATTAAGTTACTAAATTATAAACACTTTAGTAGTTTGCCAGTGTTTAAAAACTGTTCTTTGATAGAAAGTTAATCCAAAGCCCCTTAAAAAAGTTCAGTTTTTCTGGACTAGTAAAGTGGTATTATCAACATAATTTCATGAAAATGAGCTTGGATGCTAGCTGAATGCATCCACACAGTATCACTCTCTCTACAACAGGCATCTCATGATCGTGAGATGTACATTTGGTCTCTATTATGTATCTGCTACTGGTTATGTAGTTTAGTATTAAAAACAGATGCCTATTACAGAAGACGCATTCTAGAAACAAGCCAGAGCGTGGAAGGCACACAAATGCTACTCTAGCTCATAAACAGAATAAAATAAAACCCCAATTTCAATACTTTATGAAATCTTTATTCCCTTCAGGAGGTTAAAAAAATAAAATCTGTTTACTGCATTCTTTAATGATGTGCATATTCAATCAAGGTAGCATGCACAGACATTTTCCATGTTGAAATATACCATATTATATGAGGTGTAGCCGAAGTCTGAAAGTTGCACTGGTGACTTTCCTCTAGAAACAAAAGCAGAAATTTTAAAAGCAGTTTTGTGCACATTGGACCTCAATACACACTTTCCTCCTCCTTTAGAATGCATAAAGTTGGAATATTACAGTCTTTTATAGATGTAATAATCTTTCTGCTTATATTGTTCTAGACCTTTCAGAGGCTTTTACATAAAAATTTAGCAAAATACTCTCTGGAAAGTTAATTTAGCTTAGTACAAACATAGATAAAAGCTCAAAATAGTAAGTTGTTTCATGTTAATCAAAAGCTTGAACAAAGCCAGAGAATTGTTTATTTTTCTCTTTCTTGCAGTGCATGATAATAATTCAGTACCATTTTTAGTCTTTGTAAATTGAGTTAAATTGTTATGTTTTCAGCCTAGCTTTTACTGTCTGCTGCAGTATAGAGTAGAGTACAGGAACCTTGCTGCAAAATCCAAGTCCAGGTCATTATAAACTATATAAAGCTGTGGTTTAAAGAAATAAGTCATTAGTGTCTGTCTGTATGCTGATGATTTTTTTGCCATTACATCTGGGAGGATGCATTTACTGTTCCTAAATCGTGAACAGATTCCCCAAACTGATCTGTGATAAAGGAGTGTTTCCTAGAAGATGGAAAGCCAGACATCTATTTCATAACAATGTAAAGTCAAGGAATTCATAAATAGTGTGAACTTAGTTTTCCTTAAGTTCAAAGCTGACCTGAATTAATTAATATTTTTTCTTTTCTTTAGACTTTTTGGTGTAAAATCTACAAATTACAAACTTCCTAATTCAAATAAAAAAACCCCTTCAGAATAAATTAAGGGATGTTTTAGAACTGAGAGAAAAATCATAAGCACAGATGTTCATACGCTTTTTAGAATGCCTACAATTAAACATCAATTGGTAGTGATGTCTGCAAAACATCTTCTGTCGTTAAACAACGAGGAAACGAAACCTGTGTGCCATCAGTCTTTTGTGGCTTGTTGAGAAGTAGCAATAATTAGAAAATAATATACACATACAGATTTAAGAAATGGACAACAGTTCTCTGTAGATGTTTATTCTACTTACAGTAACAAAAACCTGTGAAGTCCCATATTTTAATGTACAGTGATATATTTTGCCATATAAAATACAATTTACAGAAATTTCTATCAAGTAAACCTAAACAAACACACTTACTTTTTGCATACTTTTATGTATGTCTTTAAATTAGAAACATCTCATTAAGAAAAAAATCTTACACCATAGTAGATGTTTGCATTTAATACCACCTCTCTGCATTTTAACATTTTGTCTACAGGTTCAGAATACAGATGATCATTTCAACCAGCAAATCCTTGATGTATGAGGACTTCAAAGACGCACCAATATGAACTGTAAAATCTGTAGTGAGATACATAGCATACATGCTACTTGTAATGTAGTCTTCAAGGTGCAAATGTTTATAGGAATCTAATTTTACATTTCCAAAACTATTTTATAAAAATATCAAAATATTTACCCAACTGTTAATTTACATGGTCAAATAAATTAGCGGAGTTTTATTTCATACTTCAGAATTATGTACTTGAAGAATACAGGAAAAGTAGCAATGTAATGTATTTCACAGTGAAAAACTTCCCTCTTGAATCACAACATGAAGTACCACCACTCTTCTTTTCAAGGCTAATGCAGTTATACCTTTTTCAGTGGGCAGTTTTATATACACTACCAGCCTAAGTAGGGTCTAACAAAAAAACAGTGAGACTTTTTTTTCAGGAGCAAAACACATTTAGAATGAAAAGTACAGTAAAGCGGGGACATTTCTTAAGTCTATGGCAAAATTCTGCAAAACCAAAACAAACAAACAAAAATGCTCCACTAAATCAGTTCAATCGAAGTAACAGATTTAGTGGCCTATTTAACCAACTTACTCTTCTTTCCTTTGGTGTACCAATTCATTTGTAATCTTAGCCTTTTTCAAATAAATGTCTGATGTTTTTATAAGTTTTGCTGGTTATAAAGGTGCTACTCTTGCATGTTGTTTAATTACAGATTTGTAAAAATGCGACATTTAAAATCCCTCAGCCTCATGAAAAAAACTAAGTACGATTTGTTTCTTTGCTGTACACTTAACAGATGGATTCCAAAACACAAAATACCTGTATATAAAAAGGAAGATAGTGCACTTTAAGCTTATAACATTCCATTTTCAAATCCTCCGTCAGTCACAAGTAATTATTACCACTGTTCTTCTGCAGCCTTTTCCTAAATACACACGACCCTTCCGTTGTAAAATAAACAAGACAGCAACATTGGACTCCTTTTTTTAAAGCGTGTGCTGTAGGAACAACTTTGACACCAAAATATCATGTAAATGAGATGTAAAGGTATGGCTCCTAAGGTCTGGATTAAATTCTCTTATAAAATTACAATTCAAGTTACTGGAAAACATAACTTTATAATCTTAAAAAGCAATATGCTCTTCTTAGACTTTTTCCATTTCTGTACTGTAAATGGAAATTTTAAGATAAAGATGCAAGTAGAAAAACAAAATTTCAGTACAGGTAACGCTGTGAATTTTTATAAGAAAAACATTATGCACAAAATGCAGCAAGTGAAAGTCCAGTATGTTCTTGCCATTTATCTATTTGAGTATTTTCATTCACAGTTGTTCAAAAATTGCTAATTTGTCAGTACATTTTGTAAGGCTAGTTTTACAACAGCATTTTTGTAAAGGTGAGAATATACAGTATATACAGAAGATGCTGACTCAGTCCTTGCTGTGTTGTAAAAGTATATTATTTATGGGAAATATAGTATCAGTCATAGTTCTATGACTGATTAGTGGAAGATGAAGCTTCTGTTTCTGTTGGTTTCTGAGTTTCCTTCGGTGTTTCAGTGTTAGGCTTCATCTCTTTACCAATTTCCCTACTCTTACTCCGATCTTTGCGATCTTTTCCTCTTTCTCTTTCACGATCTCGATCTCTCTCTCGATCTCTTTCTTTTTCCCTGCTTCGATCCCGGTCCCTGTCTTTCTCTCTGTCGCGATCTCTGTCTCTGCTTCTTGATCGCTCTCTATCACGTCTTCTGTAGGATTCTCTCTCTCTGGTTCTTGCTCTCTCTCGGTCTCTGTTTCTTTCCCATTCTTTAGACCGCTCTGAATCCTTCTCTCTATCTTTGTTTTGGTTTCTGTCTCTATTTTTATCCCATTCCTTGTCTCTGTGTCTCTCCCAGTCCCTGTCTCTATTCCAGTTTCTGCCACGGTCTCTTTCCCAAGGTCTGCCGTGTTCTCGATCCCTTCGTCTTTCCTCAAAGGGTCTACCTTGTCGATTATCTGCTTGCTGAGGCTCTGGCTGATCTAAAACCTTGTCTTTATTTCCTCCCTCATATCTCTCTCTCTGTCTCCCTTCAAATGTCTGGCCTCTAAATTCAGGATTTTTGCCTTCTCGGAAGTCAGATGCTGACCACTGTCCTTCCGACTCAGATCCTTGTCCAGAAATATTGGAAAGAGATGCAGATGGTCCAGCTTCCTCCCACATCTCTTTTCTGTGGGGTGGTGGATGGCTTGGAAGGTCCAGGAGTGGTCTTGGGGTTGGCTTCATACCTTGTGGTGACTGACCTTGGAAATGAAATCTAGAAGGGGGAGGTTCATTTTCTTCTGGAAACAGTGCAGGTGTGGCTCCTCTTGGTCCTCCAAACTGAAGCGGTGCTGGACCTCTCTGGTTGGCAAATCTGGGTGGTGGACTCCCTCTCCGTTCTTCAAATGGCTGTGGCAAAAGTCCTCTTGGACCAGGTATATGATTTGGAGCTGGACCTCTCTGCCCTTCAAATTGATTTGGGTGAGGCCCTCTTGGTCCCCCAAAATGACTCGGGGCTGGACCTCTTGGCCCTCCAAACTGAGGGCCTCCTCTCTGTCCTTTAAACTGAGCTGGTGGGGGTCGTCTTTGACCTCCAAAAGGAAAAGGCGAAGGTCCTCTGTTTCCCATAAACTGAGGTGGATCTGGTCCTTCGAACTGTCCTGGAGGCCTAATCATTTCATTATATTGGGAATCTGAAAATTCCCTTTGTTCCATGTGAGGTTCCCTACGATCTTCAAACTGAGATGGTGACATTCCTCTTGGAACACCATGATAAGATGGGGCAGGGCCCCTGTTATCACCAAAAAGGGATGGTGGTCCATGCTGCGTAGAAAATAAGGAAGGAATGGGACCCTTTTGACCTCCAAATCTTCCAGATGGAGGTCCTCTTTGCCCATCATTATTTGGGGAACCATGCTCTTCAGAGAACTGTGGTGCTGGTCCTCTAAAATTAGGTCCATGAGGTCCTCCAGGTGCATTGAGCATCAGTGGTGGTGGAGGCCCTCCTTTCTGCCCAGACAAAGAAAATGGAGGTCCAGCTCGGTTTTCTTCAAAGTGCTGTGGGGAAGGTCCGCCCTCACTCTGAACTGATGGAGGTTCAGTTTGTTCTACAAATTGATGAGACTGAGGATTTATTTGTTCATCATATTGCACCGATGAAAGACCCCTCTCTGGTTCAAATTGACCAGCTGTCTTTTCCTGAGAAGTAAACATTGTATTTGAAAAAGAATCCCTTCCCATTACTTCCTTTGACTCATTTGGCCATGATACTTTATGCATATCTTGCAAAGACTGACTATCGTTTGATGTGGAGAAATTAGGCTGAAAAGATGTAGTTGGAGGTGTTGGAAGCAGCACTTTACGTAAAGGTTTGGATGTAGAAGGTTCTCCAGAAGCTGTTTGACTCACGTTTTCCAAATTAACTTGAACAGTGTTTTCAAATTTGCTATTAGATGCCTCTTTCTGGGGCACCGTAGAAGCCTTTTCGCTTGAAACCCAGTTATCACCACTAAAACCAGGCTGAGTAGCAGAAATTAAAGTTTTATCTTCCTTACCAAGTGAAGTCTGCAAAGCATTTGGAAAACTTGCTGGAGCAATTTCTCTTGTGGCTATCTCATTCTGTACCACCTGTGGCTTTATTCGAGAATCAACATTGTCATTAGTCTCTGTCGCCATTCTTCTAGCTTGTCGAGGATCTCTATTCTGCCGTGGGTCACAGCCCTGGTTTAAAACTTGTGCTTGCTGATTTAAAGATGAAGGTAAATCTACTTTTTGTGTAGCTTGCTGGTCCTGATGGAATAATTCAGTCTTTATTAGGGAAGATTTTGGTGGTGGTGACATTAAAGCATCAGACACTGAAAAATGAGCCATTGAAACACCAACAGCTGCTCTTTGTTGTCTGAGGGCTTCCTCTTGTTCCTCTAGTTGTCTTTTCTGTTCTTCTATTTGTTTGTTTAATTCTTCCAACATTTTTTGCTGTTCTACCAAGGATGAGGATGCAGATAAATCAGGCACATATGAAACGGATGTTTCTGAAGAATTGCTTTTAGTGTCTGTATACATTTTGTTAGGTAAATCATCAACAGTAACTTTTGCTTCTTCCAAGATAGTTTCATCTTCTGGATCATAGGCCTCATCCTCTAGTTCTGCTGTATTAGATGGCTTTTCCACATGATATCGTTTTTCACTTTCACCAGTCTGCATTTCAAAAGCTTTCTCCGGACCATATTCTTCTTCAGGATCATATGGCCTGTCATCCTCCTCCTCTTCTATAGCTCTGTCTTTTGACATCTGTCCAAACTGTTGCACAATGGGATCTAACAAAGGAACAGCTGACATTCCTCCATCAGCAGCAGCTTGGCCTTCCTGATTTGACGACTGGGCAGTTTCAGAATCCTTAGCAAGAGGCTCAAATGTTTTCTTTTTTCCAAAAAGTGTCTGCAGGATGTGCTCGAGAGGTGTGGCAGTTTTTGAGGATGAAGAATGCGTAGCAGTAACGCTTGCAGAAGCAGCAGTTGAAATTGGTGGTGTTACAGTAGTTGTGGTTCCACTTTTAATTGAGGACAGTATTTTTAATACTGAAGGTGTAACTGCTGAGGTGTCTGGAATGGGAAGTGGGGGTGGAGGTGGAGGAGATCCAGGAGGTGTTGTACTTACAGTTGAATCTCCTGAATAAAGTGTGTATTTCGGGGTTTTCTTCTCTTGCGAAGCAGCTAGTGGCCCTTTAGAGAACAGTGATGTTTCGGTTTCCTCATGTGCTTGAATTCTGCTTCGCTTTTCCTCTATCTTTTCTGTTTCAATGCCAGTAGCAAGACGTTTCCCTTTCTGACAGATAACCAATCCAAGAATTAAATTTGGCCGAGATGACTCAAGACCTGAAAAGGAACACAAAGATTGTATATGTAAAAACCTAATTTTTAGTTTTGCTTTCAGTAGAAGCTTACTATTTTATATAGTGGCAGAGTACAAAAGTCATAAAGATAACAGCTTTTCTCAATTCCATTAGATGACCTATTGGCAATTTTCATTAGTCCATAAGCATATGCATCTCTATTTCTTTACTTTTTATATATATTTGTATATAGTAAGTAAAGAAAAGTTTTAATTCCTTCCTTGATACTTTTAATAAAAGATTGCAGCAACAGGTATGATTATTAAAAAGTGTCTCTGCAAATGTTCAAAACCAAAGAAAGTTTTTGTATTTTTTGTATTGCTACGTCATTTTTGTTGTTGTTCCACTCTGACATCTCCCCCTGAAAAATCATATATTTACTTTTAAGTAAGTTTGCAAATATGTTGTATACACAGCGATACTGAAAAGCGAGAAAACCTGGGCTAAACTTCATATTTCTGTTATAATGTGTGCTATAGACTACATTGACAGGTACACCAGTCTATAAATATTTTGGCTACCTCTAAGTTAAACAAATACCAGTAATTGCTAAAAATATAACCTCAAACAAACTGTATTTGGAAACAGTATTAAAGCTTGTAACCCACTCCCTGTTTGTTTGTTTTTTTCCAGCTAGACATTATTTTAAAACGTGATAGAAACAGGGAAACTGGTAACTAACATACCAAACAAGCAAAAGAGAGCTTAAGCAGACAAGAGTTTAGCATGTGGGAGAAAGGGACGCTGGGTGTGTTTGCTTTCTCTGCAAGACAATGGTTGGCTGGGTATGAATGTGGTGTGCAGAGGGCAAGGTGACTTTAAACCCTCTGTTGCAGGATTCATTCAGTTTGATGCTGTAGGCCTTTCAAAAGTAAAAAACATTGTGAGCAGAATTACTCCTCTGTGAAAGCTTCAGACTTGAATCCTTGGAGAAGTATATCCAAAAATGATGGGAAAGTTTCTGATAAAGAGGAAAAATGCAAAGGTCTGTAGGTCTGTTTCATGTTACTGTATTTCTTCCTTTTACATGCACAGTTCCCACTGGCACTTGTGGAAGATAAACATGTCCAGAATGACGGGCAGGGAATAAATCCTTTAACATACAGTTGGTGGCAAATGTAGAAAATCTGTATAAAGAGAGGCTTTTTTAACTTCTGGACTTAATGACTTTTAAAAGGTCCTAATGTGAGGACCACTGTCCGTATGTGCCAATAGTTACGATTTGCATCCAGCTAGGAAGCAGTAATACAGAAACACAAAACAATCTGTAAAGTAAGAGATAATATTCACTGTGGTTAAATGGTAAGATGAGGACTCTGACCTATGTTGTTCCTTCTGTTCATGATCCTGTAAGAGTTTTTTTTATATATATATGTTCTTTGTTCTTATTAAACCAAACCAACTGCTCATTAAGGAACAATTTTTAGCTATCTAATTATTAGCATTGAAAACTTTTTGATACCAACAAAAAACCCCAGACCCCACAGTTGCAGACATATTCCATTAGCAAACCACATTCACAAACACATTACTTTGCTGAAACAACTGAATTTGAAATTTTAAGGGGACTCTTAAATTTACCATGAGAAAATTACATCAGCTGTTTTCCTAAACTTATGTTCATGTTTAATAAACTTGACCTTTTCTAAATTCTTTAGTTGCTAACTTCACACTGAGAAATCAGTGAAAGAGTTTAGTATATTTTTAGGTTAAATGTGAAGTTTTGTCAGTGAGAAGATACCATCACTCTTACAGCTTAAGCTAAATTCAGTTAGAACCTACTTAAGTACAAGATGAAAACTTTGCTGAATTGATGCCAAGGGAAAGCCGGAGCATTAGAACCAATTAAGTCAAGATTTCTTCTTCAATGAAAGCCTATACTGCAGGAATTATTTGCAGTTTGCTAAATAATACACCAAAACCATAGCTGCTTTATGTTTTAAACTTATTATTTCTCTTCAATACTTGCTATATATTTCATTCAGCAATAACTTTTATTCACAGATGTCCCCCTAAATCACCGACGCCTCCAGTTCTTACGCTCAAATCTTATCCCATATAAACCTTATTTTCCAAATAACGAACAACAGATAATAAGAGAAAGACAGTAATTTTTCAAATAAGTTAACTTCAAAGTTTTATGAGATCTCTTGACAATTGAGGGAAAAAAACCTCCTCTAAAATTCTGTGTTCTTCTGATTGTAACTGGTAACAGTATAGTGAAACTGTTTTAATCACTTAATGAAGAAACCAGCAAAGTCTGGTTATTTCCTAGAAATAGTCTTTTTAAAAGACCAGACAAAATTATAGTGAAAATTTGAGGCCAATCTAAAATATTTTCTTGAGATTTCCTATCAGGAATGGCTCTCATTATAATTATGTTGAGAAACAAGAATAATTAAATTTGAGTGAAAGTTTTTGGTAAACAGTTATTCTGTAGAATGCATCCTAGATCCAAAATAGAATTTATATTATTTTGCAGTTCAGTGGTCAAGTTTTACAGAGTTCTGTGGTTAAGAGGGTATTGGACATGCTGTTTTAAATAATCTTTTATTTTTCATTTTGTAGTGCATATTATTTCCTATTTGTACATCTAAAATTCAGTACCAAAAAGTCTCTTTCCTCCAGGTACAAGATTTCTGTGTAAGTGTTGTCAATTTTCACCCTCTTCTTTCATATTTAGAAAAAAATTATAAAAATTATAAATACATGAAAAAAATTAACCGCCTATATTATCAGAACTAAGATTTGCTAATAATTCAGTACATGCACGAATTTGTCCCTTAAGAGGGGTAGGGATGCCAAGATGTACAATCTCAGAAAGTAGGCAGGACAGGAACTAAACAAATAATTATTTTCAGTGAATCTATGATTATTTAAAAAGGACCACATAAATACTTGACTTATCCAAATACTCATTTGGACCCACAGCCTACAAGCAATTCTAGCAGTTCTGTTCACAATAATTTACTACCTTAAATGAAATGATATTAATATATAAGATCAAGGCATAGTTCAAAAATAAGACAACTTAACTGGGGAAAAAAAACATTCACAATTTACAGTCAGAATAGACTCATTAGTTAGAAATGGTTAGTGTACGAATTTGCTTTATATTTTTTCTTTATCAGTATATGAATAATGACGCCACATTTGGTCGATGTTGACCAGTGCAGAGTATCTCACACACTGGTGTTCATCCAAAAACTCCTTGTAGGCATTTCCTGTTCTTCTGTTCTTAATGTTTTGGTTATCTACTTTTATGCAAAGACTTGTGATTTATGCAGTTAGGTACAATGAATCTCAAACACTGAATAATTGAAATAAACAGGTTTCAAAAATCCATCAGACAGCATATCTAATAAACCACAATTACTGAAAAATCAGTTTGTAATCCCTGTAAGAAACAGAGATCAAGTCACTAATTAAAACAGGGTAAAATTTTAATACACTTCAAGAGAATAAATTCCAGTAGTAAGTTAATAACATTAGTTATAATTTAATCTGTTTAGAATTTAGTCATAATAGAATAAATCCATTAAAATTTTACATTTTGATACTGCAGTTTTACAAATATTAGAAGTTATGCCTAACCTGGCTTCTACATTCACGCAGTTCAAAGTGATCAGATACTACATGCTTCTTTTGAATGGAAACATACAGCTAGACCAGCATTTCAAAGGACAGTCCCATTCTATTTCACTATCCATAAATAAAGTGCCTAATTTTAGGTAATAACAAAAATGTTGGCTGCAGTCTCCAACTATTGCTCAATGACTGTCTTTCACAAGCAAGCATTTAAAAAGTGCTGCAAGCTGTGTCGGCAGAGTTAGTAGCTTTCAGTGCTAAATTATTTATAAAATAATTATTATCCTATTACGTATTTGAAGTCCACATCCTGGTTTTATTGAGTTACATCCTGTATCTAAAGCCTTTAAAACAGGATATACTAAATATTAGTACTGGATGAGTATTTGTTTCTCTTACCCTTAAATACATTTTTTCATTAAATCAGTTTTACCATATTTATTAATGGTCACTTTTTTTCCTATCATCATCAGCTGGTATGAAGTTACTTGTACTGTTAAAGATATATGCCTCATTTCTGTACATCAATGACAAAACCACAGAATGGACTAAGCATACCCATGGTGTACATTTTTAAACTGCAGAGATCAATACAAGATATTCTTTAAATTTTATCAACACCATTTAAATATTTGTCCCAATTAATCATGAGAGCAACTGGCAATTATCATCAAATTTGTGCACCCTTAATTCAGGGATATAGATCACTTCCAGCATTGTAACACCGCTGCACATTAAGGTACGCTTGCTGAATGGAATTGGCTGGCATAGAAAATAAGGTTCATAATACCATGTTCTACTGCTGCTACTTTTCATAATGATATCTGCTGAGATGAAGACACCTAACTCCATTCAGAGTACAGTTAAAATTTTGTTCCATTTGTTGCAATTTTTAAGAGCATTCTAAACAGGATAAGAAGATTTCATGACTTCATAATTTAAGAAAAAACATACTTCCTATTGTAAACTACCAAAAGAGATATATCAATGTTTGTGGAATCCTTTGCTGTTATATGGCTGTTTTATTAAAATTCATTTAACTATGTAAGATATTTGTTACATTCCCAACGTTGCCACTAAATCCCTCAATAAATCACTTTCTATTGGTAATTAAGTCTGATTATGCTATTTTTTATGAAGTGCTTTGAGATCTACAGATAAAAATGCTAAATAAGTTAGCGTGTATGTGATACAGACAAGTAAATTCACATACAGTAAACCACTGCAAAAAGACGATGCAGAAGAGCCCACTGATACATAAAATGTGCTAATAGATGTCTGAGATTAATTAAGTATACATATGGATAACCTTCCATTTTCCTCTGTTTTTAAATCACCCATGTCAAAGTTTTTTGTAGATCTTCTAGGTACTAGCGCAGTTCAGAAGTCCTCAGTTGTGTTCCAAATCCAGTCCATCAGAAAACAGGAGAAATTCATAATCCATACGTGCCTGATGGAACTGGCTGATACAGCTGGAATATCTTCTAACTAGGATTTCTGGAGTGGCAGGGTTTTCTTGTCCTCTCCCTCCTCCCCCCTCCAGTCATATTTATCACATCATCTTAAGCTATCTAAAGCATAATGCTTTTCGAGTCCTTGCTAAACTCTACTTGAAGGTACACGATTAAATTTAAGGAGACAATGACCACTTTCCATAAAATATTTTTATTGATTGTGAAAGAAAGAAAAAGCGGTGAATTCCATCAGATGTCATTAAAAAGTATGGATTACATGTCTTTTATGCTGTGGTTTTAATACATACACAAAACCAGAAAAACAGCTTACCTGATTTTTTTGCCCCCCCCCCCCTACTGGATCTGGTTTTAAAATATGAACAAAACTTAGCACAACTATGAAATAAAGGCTGCTACAGAAGTTTCCAAGAAGTGTGAATTGATGGCAGAAGTCTAAGTGGGTCTTCTATGAAGCTGTTACATCATATGGCCTCTCTGCCTTTGGAACCTTGTTTCTATTGCTGTTCTTTAATCCACTTTGCCTACAAGTATGTATTTCAGTTTGAAAACCTGACTCATAAAATTTGCCTCCATGAACAACACTTGCAAGTGATAGCTGTATTTCTTCTGAGCAATTCCCTCCCGTTTTGAAAAACTTTTGCACTTGAAACTCAGCAGAGCCAGGCTGACATTACAGATTTCTACACTAATACTGAGTAGAGTTTGTCTACATTTGCCAACCCCCAATCTAAGTTAAGTTTCATTTGAAATGAAACCTATAATGGAAATGTAAAAGAAGGGTAAAACGGAAAACTGGTACTTCCACAGGAATGCAAGTAGGCAACAATTAGGTAAGTGCCTCCCTAAAGCAGGTTATTTACTAGCTCAGTAAAAGACTGCAGACATTTACAGCCGATTCAATGGCCAATCCCATTCTTGTGTTACTGTCCAGAAAGGAGGGTAGTTCTTTTGTTCTGGCTGGAAAGACCAGTCCATGAGTTAAGACTCTCTGCCTACATCCCTGTGCCAAAAATGTTCTGCACTTATGTTTTCACTTCTTGGCTATTAAATGGGAATAACAGTTTTTGCCTGAATTCAGTAAGTTAAAGACTATGAGGTGCTGAGATTCAACAATTACAGCTATATTGCTATAATTTAGATAGCAATAATCCTGCCTTTTTAGCTATAGGCTAAAAACAATGACCTAGACAATGTTCAAGGATGGGTAAGACAGACTTGGGAGTGTATGAGAAAAATCTTGTCTGAGGGTGCAGAGCAAGTGCCCTTTGCAATCTTATGAAGGGAGAGCATTTAACTAACTATCTATCATTTCTTGTTGTTGTTGAAGTCATATGCCATTAACACATGAAAACCTGGCCCAGACACTGTTGCTCCTACATATAAGCTCTGAGAATGCTTTATTGAGTTTAGTCCTAAATTTGTATTTGAGGAGTAAGAGGACAGTCAGCTTCTCAGAAAGGTCAGCACGTTTGCTGTTTCATACTTACCGTTTAATATTTTGCAAACCTTTGTTATGACAATGAAGTATTACCTTCATTGTAACCTGTAGTTCTTCAGCTTCTCAATCTGTTATTTTATATAAAACCCCAGATACTTCTTTGGAAACTAAGCATATGCACTTCCTCCATCCTCAGATGAAGATGACTTCAAGTTTTGTAACAGAAGGGTATTTCATGGCTGAATTCTTTCTCAGTTCTTCTGTCACCATGTTCAATGCACAAACAGGGAGCAAACTTAAGCCAAACATTACTACTGGTAATTTTATCTAAAAATAGCACATTATAATATAACCTGCCTATACCAACTACTGTCTGCCACCTCCTAACCCTAAGGAATGTGGATCCCTTTCCCCCCCAACAAACCAATTTTCAGAAGTCAGTGATTTGGCTAGAGTTTGCTCCAACTAGAACAAAACATTTCAAACACCTTGTGCACCATATTGCACATACAGCATAATACTTAGCATGAGACAATGACAATGCAGTGAAACCACTATAAATATTACCTCTTTGTCTTCAGAGATTTCTTAACTCCTCTGTGGGGAAAGTTTCCTGCTTGATTTAAGCGATGGTGAATACCTTGTAAGGACCTAGGTTTTGTGGATTTCTGGGTTGCTGAAGATAGGGTGGGTGTTTTTTGTTGGGTTTTTTTCCAATGTAGTGGCTGTTCCACATACTTGATTTTACAGGTAAACTCATCCTCCTAATAGCATATAAGCGTCTTGTTGGAAAGGCTATGTAAATTTCAGACAATTTTATCTTGAACAGAATTGGATTTCCAATTTTTCCCTATTTAGATACTTTAAAACTGGTTTTATATTAAAAAATTTAATAATGCTTACATTAAACATTCAACAACAACTTGTCTCAGATTGACTTTTGTTTTGTGATTTTACCTAGCAGTTAACCTCCCCTGTTTTGTGCTTACCTGGTCCCTCAAAGGGCAAGAGTTTGGAAGGAATTGGGTCCTTAGTACTCAGGGGGATCAGGTAGAGATCCTTGACATGTCTGTTGTTATTAGCTACAACACCAAAACGACCACGACTGCTAAAATAGGAGTAGAGAGAGATATAGGCAACTTCTTCTTCTTCTGTTGCAGGATGGAAACGAATCAAACACAATTCCTGTAATAAAAAAGCAAAGTGGAAAAATTCAACCTGCAACATACCAGTAAATAAAATGGTAAAGGGCAAATTCCAGGGATAAAAATAAATTGTACATTTATCACTCCAACTATGTTTTCAAGGCAATACCTAGCTTTAAGAGAGTACTGTTGTTTAATTTGTAATATTAAAACAGAATTAGGTTTGTCATTTTCAGAAATACAAATTATTTCTGTATCTTACATCAAACTAAACATCTTGAGGCTCAAATTAACATGAAAGACAGGGAAAATTCTTAGTTTCATGATTTTATCTGTATACTGTGCATCATTTTTTCACTTCTGAAGTGTTTTTAATAGTAAAATCTATTACATACATTAAATGATAAGTTCCTTTTCTTTAAAATTTTAATTTCAATCTTCAATACTGAATAAATAGCTTATTTATGTTCAGTCATTAAAAATGAATAAATAGTATGAAGATTTAACTACTACGCAGGAGAGAGCAAGAGGATCTGCAGCTCAATAAACATGTTTCTTCAATAAATCTAAAATTTCAAAGGAGTAAGTGGTGTTGGTAGTTTTCCAGGTGTGATCTATGTTAGTATTTGCTGTTTACTAATTTATATTATAAAAAGTTGTCATCTTATATTGCTGTATTTTTCTTCTGGGTTTTGCAAAGGATTTTAAGTGAATACCTTAGAAAGCGAAGATTTGAGTTTGCCAACATAATCCCAGACTGTCTTCGGTGAGATCCTCCCACCAATATGAATTGTATCTGGTAAATCCTAAACAAGAAGTATTACATGGTAGTATGAGAAAAACCCAAAGAGACTAATGTTTAAAAGCAGTGCAGGTTGCCCCATCCCAGTTGCCTAGTGGATAATGCACTATTATATTTTAGTAAACTTTCATACATACTTTTCTAATTTCAGACAGGCTATTTCTAAATTTCAAGGTGTTTAATTATGGCATGTTACCAAAAGGCTAACAGTACACACGGAACAGAAAAGGCATTCCCAAACGAGGACAGCAGCAAAATGTCTAATAGTTCTGTATGCCCATTATTGGCTTTGTTTTTACAGGGAAGCTGCTGTTTGAAATACAGATTTTCTCCACACCTTCAGTTTCTCAGGAAATGCTGCACTCGTGACTACAGGTCACATAAATTCTAGTGAGCTTCCTGTCATGAGGACACTGAAACTCATTTTAGCAAAAGCAGTACCAAAAAGAACCACCAATCCTACTAATAAAAGCCCTAAAACACACATTTGTGTTTGAAACTTCCTAAGTCACATAAAATGCACTTCAGAGAAGAGAGAAAGAAAAGCTCATTTGTTTTAGCGCAAACCTTTATACTGTCTCATTATTTGAATGTATACCCTCCCAGAATAATATCATCCAACTGTTTTTATTTGAAAATTAGTAAAAAGGATAGTATTCTTCATAAATGGACAAACAAAATTTTGTAATAGATCACATCAGTGACCCATTTAGTTCGAGAACAGAACACAACATCTACTTTAAAATACTGGCTCTAAAACTTCTTTTCAAAAAATGAAGCTGAAATAAAGGTATTATTCCATGTTAGATCCTAACATACGTATAAATATGTTTGAAGGCATGAGAATTCTTCACAATTTATGAGGAATTTTTAAAAGGCTTTTTTTTTTTTCTTGAGCTACTTTTCCTATTACTACTGCTACAGTTCTAATATAACAATATATATATAGTGACCCCAGCCTTTCTAGCAACAAGAACTGCAGTACAGATTTATTCTAAACACATAAACATGTCAGTGCTAACCTCGCTAAGATAATCAAAACACCCGGAGACAGGATATGCTTTAGTGACAAATTTGGCCACACTTTGCATGTTAATAAATCCTTTCCAAATGGTGTTGAGACGAGAGAGAAAGAGGGAAGTATCACTGTCTTGAGGCGAGCGTGGCTCTGCAACACTGCAAAACAAATCCAAAAAAGAAAGGTTACAGAATACAAATGAGAATGGTCCCTTCTTTTTTTCTTTTCTTCCCTCCTCCTATCGATCAAATACTTTATTTTAAACAAATAACAGAATTTTTACTAAATGCTTTGTTATGTTTTCCATTAACTTGGTATTGGGGAAAAAAGCAAGGAGTAACAGAAAATAAGCTTGTAGCTGCTGACCGGCAAAAAGATGCCGAAAGATAGGACTTTTATAAAATTAGGTTAGCACTATAACTGTTGTGATCCTGACTCCATAACAAACTAATCTGAATTATATATTTACCACTAATTGAGTCAACAATATGCATCTGAAAGAGATTCTCAAGTAAAAGAATTTGCTATGAACAAAAATCTTTTAACTAGTTTCGTAAGGATATACTTTGCAATATTTAATTTTACTACTGTATATACCCAGAACATGAAAGAAATCCACTTCCTTTCAAGCTGAACAATTGGTTAATTTTAATTCATATTCATAAATTCAGATGTAATAGTATTTTAATATAGGATGAAAATCTGGAAATGCCTTTAAACCATCTCTCGCATACACTCGCTTTCTATGTATTAATGTACATGCAGATTTCTAAGTCTGCATAATACCTTCAAGTTTTATTTATCTGCTGAAACACATTGTAGAATCTTTGCTGTCAACATACACTGATGCTCAGAAAAGTTTACCAACTAGAGAAGGTGAATGAGAAGATGGTAAATCAAAAACCTGAATCAGGCTACCTGAACTTTGAAGTTGAACATGCCTTTCGATTGGGGGGAGGGGAACGGGACATTGGACACCTGGGACTCTGAAGATAACCACATTAAAGATTCGGTAGCTTGGCTTACTATTAAGTATACGCACTTGATATTAGGTGAATGATGAACTGCTAAGTATCTTGGATCTGGTGAGGATGATGGTTTTGTTAATATTGATTTGGGGACAGTCATAACTGGTTTTGAAGTTTCCAGTTTTGTTTCCCCTGTTGAAACTTTGTCAGACGCAGGACCAGAACGCAGGGCTGGTGTCACAACACCAGAGGAGCTGCTCATTGCTGTCCTAGGGTCTCTGCCAGAAACTGTTACGGTTGTGACAACTCCGCCAGCACAAGAGGCAGGAAAAGCAGAAGCCTCTTCAGGTACAGAAGAATCTGTATTGTTATGGCCCTGCGTTGTAGGAATGTAAGTTCTTTCTATGCTTGACTGAGAAACTGTTTCTGCTACTGGTCCAACTTCAGTTTCCACTGCGTCTTCAGAGTCGGCCTCTTTGGCAGGCTCTGCTGTTGAGGTTGGTGTGGAACTTTCATACTTTGGCTGAACTTCTGGTTTTGATTTCAACTCCACCTTTTTAACAGGAGCCACTGACTTTATCTTCTTAGGTGGTACTTCATCTTCAGATGCTGAAATCTGACCTATAAATTTATTTTAAAAGCTTTTGATTACTATTTAACAATTAAATAGTTTGGAGAAAACCAAATAAACAAACAACACTCTTAACATAACAATTCTTTTACTTTGCACAAGTCAGCACTGTAGATACCTGTACAGATTTTGCAGTTCAGGTCAAAAAGATGGGCTCGATGTTGACTTGTTGTATCCTTCAACATACTGCTAAAAACATCTAGAGAAGGAGCACTGTTTAAATTCGGTGCAGTTCGGGCTGACTCTTGCTGCTCCTAAAAGTGAATAAACACAAAAAATATTCTAGTTGTCATTAATTTCAACCATAAAAAAATACTTTGGAAACCGTTAATTAACTTCAGTTCTTTAAAAAGAAGATTAAAGGCCTTGGTTAAAGCATATCATGTCAGATAGAGTTCTCAAATAGTATTTGTCCTCATTTCATTCCACAGTGTTCTGAAGTAGACAGCTAATGTTCAGAAATAAAAGATTTCTCTGTAAATTGACAGCAAGGGCTGAAAAATACACAGCATTTTAGAAGCGCATGCAAAATATGCCTATCATTTGGTTGTTGCACTCCTTCAAACTAAAAGGAAAAATGCTCATAGCACACCTACTAGGTGATAATATCCTTACAGTTCATTGAAACAATCTGCAATTCTGATGAAAAATTTGAGGCCCTAGTTACCGTTTATCTCCCTTGATGTCTTCATGCTGAAGCAATAGCTGATACTTACATCAGAATCAGACACTGGTGGAGAATCTTCCATATTTACAACTTGCATATGTTCCCGTTTTACAGATGTTTTCTTGATTTCATGAGATTTGCTTCTTGACTCTATCATCTGAAAGAAACAAAACCATTTTGGTAAAAAGTCCATATATTTATTTTATAATTTTATTCTGTACTTTATCATTTGGCTGGTGGTAGAGAAAAAGTATATTGAAACTGAACATTATTAGCATTTTATTAGGAAGAAACCGGTGCATTAACATAATATGGGTGGTAAGGGTTGGCAAACTTGCTCTTAAATTCGTATCTAAGGGCACAGGGGAAAATTATGTTACTTACTGCTTTAGCTGGTTTCTCTTTCCATACAGACAGTTCTTTAGATAAAAGTTCTTCTGGTTTCATTCTCACTAGTTTTGACAGTGAGATTTCCTCACGAAGGACACGATGAAAAAGTCCCTGAAAACAAAACAGACTGTGTTGCCAAGCTGAAGAGAACCTGCTTGGGTAACTAACAAGATTTGCAGTGCTGAACAGGCAAAACCTGTTCCAGTTTCTTAATTCTCTATTAAAAATACCGGCTACTTATAAGCAAATTTGGAAAGGTGCAGCAACCAGAAAATAAGATTGAAACAAACACAAAGTACGAATTTTCCTCATTATCATCAATATCTATCAATACAACTGAATAGGAATGTCAGAAGTTGAGCAGCCACTCTCCTGTTTCATATTTATTGTAGAAACTTAAAAAACAAACAAAAAAGTTTCAAGTGTTCTCTAGTGGATATTTTCATCTGCACCAGCATCCATTTTTTTGTTTTAAAGCATAAATATGGTCACGTACATGGGCAGTATCCAACACATACGACAGAATGTCACGAGAAATTAATAAAGTCCGTATTTATTTTAAGAAAGCCATTCTATAAATAAATATTTCACACCAAACGCCCAAACTTAATAAAAACACATGACCAAATAAAGTAGACTTTTAATTCCTACTGGTTACATTTTTTTTTTTAAAAGATTTGAATGGCTTTATAATAATCTTTTATAGTGTAATTCATAAGTCTCTATCTTGAAACTCTTAATGTTGAGGATAGAGTTTGACATATCATTAAAAACCAAAAGTATATTTCAGTATATGTTGACTGTTTAAGGAAATTCCAAACCTGGTTTTTGGGGTCCTTGAGATTGAACATGATGCTACGGTATTTACTCTTGTATCTGTTGTCCGTAACTTGAAACAAATTAAACATCTCCTTTTCA
>NW_009198465.1:0-38053 GCF_000690835.1 Fulmarus glacialis | reverse complement strand
TTTCCCTACTTCACTCTCTGTCATGACCAGATCATCGCTATCGTTGACTCTGTTAAAAACAAAAAAGGGTACATGCATTTATGTTAGGCATGAATCTTCAGGTAGCATCCATAGAAACTAACTTTTCAGAGGAAGGAGCTAACCTAGGCTCCTCCTCACTCAGTGAGGACTCAAGACTCCTTTAAAAGACATCTCAAAGCCAAAGTCTATCTCAGGACCTTGGACTGTGAACTATGGCAACCTTTCACTTCTGTCCACAGAAGACAGCCTTTATGAACCGACGTCAGCCTTTACAACTACTCCTGCTCACGGCACTGAAGTTAGGAGTTTCTCTGCCGTGAACGACACAGGGAGCCCAAGCACTTGAGTTTTAGTCCTAGATTTTCCACTGTGAACAGCATTTCCATTTCAGAGTCAATACGAGAGTGCAGTGGTCTATAATAAATATTGATGGCTGGTACTAGCTTTAATAATTGTTGTGGGACAATTTCCTGGTTTTGTTTGGGGTTTTTTTTTTTCTTTCCTAAGTGATACAATTGTCCACTGACCAGGGTTTGTTGTTGTTGATTTTTATGTAAACCTTATTTTCAGTAAACCTTTAACCTTTCACTATATTTCCTATACTATGTTCCCTACAACCTCTACATCTCTAAACATTGCCATCACCAGATTTTAAAACTTCAGAGCACCTGCATTATAAAAGCTTCTATGCTGTAATTTAATTCTTCAGCTGTAATTGCCTCAATATAGATGGAATAGTGAGATTTCTTTTTTTTTTTTTTTAAGGCTTTTTCACATGCACATTTATTTTGTATCAGGATTTTTAATTTTTTTTTTTTTTTAATATAAACCTGAAATGCCAATTATACTTGTAGTGATTTGTAGTATAAATTCAAGCCCTCAATATCCCTTATCAAGAAGTAAACAAAACTCTGCAGGCTAAACATTTACATCTAGTTGTAGCTTCCTATATAAAGTAAGTGCTTTGAATTCCCACCTCTTCCATAAAATTTCTTTTAGTGACCGTCGAATATTTTGTCGAATCTGAGAGTTGGGCTGTGACTGCATAGGGCTAGCTGATGCTTTTGCTTGACTACTTCCAGATGCGGTAGAAATGGAAGACAGTGAAGGCTTTTTGAGTCCTCCACCCAAGCTGGAAGATGTAGGTGGTTTTTTGGAAACTGATGAGCCATGAGAAAGAGATGAATGTTTTGAAGGAACACTGCCTGATGAAGGAACACTGCCTGATGAAGGCCAAGGTTTCTTGGGAATTACACCTTTGAAACTTCCAGCAGAAGGTTTAAGTGGTTGCTTAGTTAGTGACGTGTTAGAGAAGGATGGGGACTTCTTCGAAGGAAGATTTTTAGTGAGAGAAGACATCTGTTTCTCCATTATAGATGCAACAGCTTTCTTCGATGCCAATGTAGGCTCTGCTCTATCTTCATGCTTTTTCTCTTCCCTTTGAGCTGTTAAAACAAAGAATAAAATACAATATTAAAGGCTTAACTTTATAACTTCCTATTCATGAAGATCAGTTACCAATCTATAAAGAAAAGTCTGTGAAATGACATCTCCAGAGAATAACTATCAAGTAGGCAGTTAAAGCTATTTACTTTCACTAGCCTTCTTAAAAGTAATTTTAAAAACCATGCAGCAGTTGACATAATTTTTTTGGAAGAAATTTGTCTTTGATCCTCCAGAGAATACTTCATCTCAGAGGCCAACAGAAGAGTTTAAGAGAGTTCCACTTTGTCTCTAAAGGTTGAAAATTTTATTTATAATCTATGCAAGAAAACTGGAGAGGAAAAAAAAAAGGCACCACCTTCAAAGATTCCTGAGTGGGATAAGCTTCAAAAACTCCCCAAACTTTCACACATTTAACAAAAAACAAACAAAAAAAAGGCAATACAACCCACATCTTACATTTAAACAGAAGAATTCTCATAGCACCTTACAGAACCTGTTTATTACAGAGGGTGACCTGACGATAGAGTCCACGAATTTGAAACTGCATTATTATCTTAAGTTTAGTATTATTGAAGTTTAATAAACCCTTTCCCCCAGACTTTTTATTTTAAAGAGCAAGCAAAGACAGACAAGTTACATAGCACAGAAGTTACTTAAAAAATTTAAACACATACACAATCTACTTGGTTGCTAGCATTAATATCATACTGATGACATTGCCATGAGCTATTATTAGATCTTCCTGTTCAGATCCTAGCTAAATTCTAGATTTATAGAATAATTAAATATTAATATTGCTGCTCAGGCTGTGACCATCTAATTCCCACCATTCGCAAACTATTCCATTCACACTATTCAGATTTTCCATTTAAACATTTTTTTTCTCATGTTAATAGAATAATTGATACATGCCATATACAAGAAAATTTACAAAGTATAAGTAAAGGCTCCAATTTTCACCCATGTGAAAGTTATGCTTGCGCAGGGCCTTTGCAACCATTTTTTTAAATTGCATTTCATCTGTCCACCTTCTGGCACTGACAGGAACAATTCAACACAGCAAAAAAGCCCAAAACAAAAAACCACATAATTTACAAGACATTAAAGTTACAGTGGGCTAACACTAGCACATTTATCCTGACAGCTCAAACAAGGAAGGGTTCTGATGGAAACTACCAAAAAACAACTCCTGAAATAGAATTGTTTCAATTAGAAAAGCCAAGTTTTCTCCCCCAAAAAGCCTTTTTTCTCACAAATCTGTAGATAACCACTGACTAGTTAACAAGTTAATTTTTAATCTAATGTTTTAGCTAGTGAGGGTTTGTAGATGAATTAGCTCAGAAACCCTAGTTGCAAAATGCAGGATGCTTCCTGAGAAAGATCCAAGAATTTAACTTTTCATAACTTTACCAAGGACCAAACAGTCCCTCTTCACTTTCCAGATCTGTTCTGCTATAATGAGAGCAGAAATTACTAGGAGGGTCTAAATTGTCCAATCGTTCTATCTGTTCTGAGATGGACTTGAAGGGGACAAAGCACTCCTGTGAAGTCTGGTGCAATAAACCCCACAAATCAGCCCAAGCTTCCAATGGAAACACCCCTCAAATCAGGGAAGATTTGGAGTGCTTAAGAGACATAATGTGATACTCCCTCATTTCGGGAGGAAATGACCTTGCCACCTTTCTCCATACTTAAAAGTTCAGGTACCACCTGACTGTTAGCATACGCTTCCAGCAGAAAGATGCTTCCAACCCCGATTTCTTTAAATGGGCTCTTACTGTTGGCAGTCTCACCACTAATACAGAAACTGGTGGTTAAGATGAACTAAGAAACGACGCTGTACTTGAACTTTTGGAAGGTAAGTATAAGGGTGTGTGCTGAACTTCTGCTGGAACACAACGGGAAGCCAGAAGATCCAAACCCACGATATATTTATCCTTATTTTTCTCCTGGAAGCATTTTACAAGTAGACACCTTAAGGAATTTTTCTGAGTGAGATTCAACTATTTGAAGTGTAAATCGAAACAGCTGCCATAATAGATTAAATAATTTGAAAGAATGTGAAGATTTTGCTATAAAGTAGATTAAAATTATTACTCTCGCACTATTCCTATAGTTTTCTGTAGCGACTGGTCTTGGTTACTGTCAGAGACTGAGCAAGGGAGACCTTCCATGTGACCCACAATGTCTTACATCCCCTCCCTCCCGCAGAGCTTACCCCGCTAACACTGTACGAGTTGTCAGGAGGGCTTTGGCAATCCCGGGAGGGAGGAGGGGGATCGGGAACTATTGCTGATGGTTTTGGTTTGATCAAATTAGGCACCCAGAACTTAACAGAGGTAAAAAACCAAACTATTTTGAGTTTAGTCTTGAATAGAGAGAAGGAAAATATCCAAAACGTGCGCACTGATAAAGCTGCAGGAATTACTCTACTTCCATTCTCTTTTTCCTGGTTTATTGTATCTTCTGCACGGATTTGTACCTTTTCAGGCAGGTAGGACAGAAGCACGTTTCTGTGACTCATCATGAAAAGGCAGGTTTCAAAATGACAACAGTAAAATTCAGTCCTTGGTGCTAAGACATTTAGTTCTTTTGGTTTACAGCAGAAGTACAAAATGTGAAATTTTAAATTTGTATTTAATTCTCTATACGCTATCTTTTTAATGATTAGTTCAAATTAGTTAACAAGAACTACCTTGATAAAACTAGACAACCAAGATGTTTTGTGTCAATGAGATGTTGTGTATATGAGAACTATATCCACACCACAAGCCTTTCTATGTTACAAACAGCTATATCATAGGAAGAATATGTACTTGTTAAATAAAAAAATAAAAGTTACTATTGACGTTCCCAGGGTTGAAGGGCAGCAGAATCAATGTGTCCAAGAAGAAAGATGCAGAAGCATCCTTTACTCTATGAGTTGACATCATGACTATTTAGAAATGTTTCCAAAGTAAGGCATGTAATTCTGTGCTTCTTTAACCAATAGAAAATGTGCACATTTCATAAGCTTCATGGAAGTTTAACAGTTTCAAACTACAACACTACTTTATACCAATTAAAACGGTCTACGCAGCAGTACTTGTTGATTAGAGAAGTTGATGGTACAGATTTTGTATGTACTATTTCAGCCACATGTAGGTCATTCAGTGCTTCAGAACATCTACCCGCTACTTCTTCAAATTTACAGGACACATGACTGTATTTGAAGGACTCAAATCGTGTGCGCGTTTTGACAAAGGATAAAGACTACTAGAATCCTACATGTGCAAATAACCTGTGATGGCTGTAGATGAACCTAATCTAAAAAACCTCTTATCCTATTTTGACTATGAGAAACCAGAATTTTTGTCCTATCAGGCTTTGGTTTTTAGTGACAAGATTAATGTGCTGCCACATAATCCAGCTGAACCAACTCACTGTGTCGTTACATGGGTCTTGGATCCAACTCACAGGAGCACCCAGCTGAGTGCAAGGAAGGAGCAGGACTGCCTCTTCTGGTGGCAGCTCGCTCTTCTATTGACTCAGCTGCAACATGAGCACACCCCAAAGCTTACACTATCTTCTGATAGGTATGAAACTATGGCAAGTGTACGGCTGCAAGAGTTAGCAGAAATATGTACTCTTTTCACAGAGCAGTAGGCCAACATATGTGGAATTTAACTTCTGAACAGACGCCACAGTCGCTCAGCAAACGGACAGAACATATAATGGAACAGGTATTCTCTCAGACCATGAGTTTCAAATCGCTTGGCCTTGCAGTCCACAAACAACTTGAAGAGAAGACGCAGTCAACGCCTACTATACATACTGGTCACTGTATTTTATACTGTGATGTTTCCAGTCCTTTTCATCAGTAGCTCCAGCGTACCTACAATAAATGCTCTTAAACAAATTTAAAATAGAAGGATAGAGACGACTACTGAACGTTAGCCTATCCAGCCTAAGAAACAGGGAGTTTCACCACAGACAGATTAGTGCCAAAATAAGGCATTTAGTGGCTCTTCTATTCGGCACTTTTGAACACACAGGTGTACCTCCCTTTGTTTGAGGTTAGAAACAGTATTTAACCAAAACAAAACATTAATTCCTATTTTCCCCATTTTGTCCTGTGAGCCACTTACTAGGAGAGCAACAGGATTCTTACTGACTGAAGAGGCATGGGCATGTCTGAACTGAGAGGTTCAGACAGAGCTAATGAGTCAGCTCATTTCCAGAGTGAAACCCAGTGAATCCTCTGGCAGTAAAAAGTGTATTCCTTTCAAGGTTTAAGAAATAGCATTACTACAGTATGTTCACTACAGACGTAACTATAATCTCTCCCACTAGATGTCAACAGATACAGCACCCCTCCCCTAAGGAAACTGCCCACGAAGCTAAGCCAAATATTACAACATGCAGCTAAGAACGAAACTTCTGTAAGCGGTGGAGGATGTAACTGCCACATTATCTACTGTGTTACAGACGAGCCTGCTGAAAGCCTGATGGTTACGTATACTTCACTTTTGTACATCTCAACATTGATGTTTCAGCATTGTAATGTGGTTGTTGAGGTCCAAGTTAGGAATGATTTCCACAGCATACCGCTGTTTAATTTTCCGTGAAGGATTTGCGGGATGCACTTGTATATCATAATCCCTCACCTACACTGGGAGGCTGTGTTTTACACCACCAGCATGGAAATTATCCAAAGGAAACCTTGCTCTTCCTCTGATCTCTTCAAAATATTTCTGTAGAGCATTAAGCCTATGTTGGTTCTTCCCCCTTTCCTTCTCCACTCAATCTCTCTTTGGAATAGTAGCTTTAGAAAGCCACTTCAAAAATACACCACCCCCACCCCTAGTTTCTATTTAAATTATCTCATTTGTGACAGGTTATTTTGCTGGAGACATTATCTAGTTTTTCCAACTTTTAAATACCTGAAGAAGTGTGCTATTACTTTTGCTTGTGTAGTTTTAAAATTATTCAAATCACACTTTAAAGATCTTCAATTTCTTGCTCCAGCTGATGCTAAAAGTTTTAAACAATGCTGTAGATAAACCATAGGCAGCTACACTTGAAGAGCCTGTTTTGTAATAAGCCTGTAAGGCTCAGGTTTTTTTCTTTTAAAAATCTTAAAAAAAAAAAAAAAAAAAAGGCATCACAGCTACTACTACAGAACACTAAAAAGATTTTTGTGAAAAATGTCTTGCAGCCATGCAAGCTGACTGTTTGTTACATAGCACTAATTACGAGCAGCCTCCCTACAGAATTAAAAATTTGGCATAAGGCTGTTCATACACCAGAACTATTGCCTCTGGTGTCTAATATTGTCTTAACATTTCCCTGTGTTCTCATCCATCTACACTAATCCACTTTTTTTTTCCCCAGGATAAAATTCCTCATGGCAGTGTGTGGGGAGCACAGGCTGATGGCTGTGTCGTCTTGTCCAGCTTGCACAGAACTTTCCACAGTGGGAGCACTGGCCCAAGGGAGCAGGACGTCAGCAACCCAACACTTCAGAAGACACAGCCTGCACATCGGCGAGCCTTTACAAGCCCACAGCAAGGAGGCTGCTGAAGCATGCGTGGGTTCTACAGCTACTTTTCATGCTCTTCTGTCACTAAAATAGAGGGTTGTGGGGGTTTTTTTGGGGGGGAGGGGGGGAACCCACCTCCAAAACTAACTTTCAAACGTATGCACAGCATACAACTTTGTGTGGCACCAACAGTAAGAAAGCTGGTAGTTAACATTTTTCTGTAAAAAAAAATTTCTGTAAAATTCCACAATATGAAGAATAAAACCTAAGAAGCAGAGTACAGCTACTTGTGATCCACCTTTTAAAGTGGATAATTTACTACACTTAAAAGGATTTTTATGTCCTTTTCAAAATAAACTAATGTCAAATTAGAGGGAGGAAAATTCACACTAGTACAGCTTTGCAGTTGTTAAAAAAGCAAAAATACCCGTTAGAAGGTATTCTCTGACAGCCTGCATGAAGGCTGGCCAGAGCCGAATAATTATGTATTTTGAGAAGAGCTAATCTCTAAAGATAGACAACAGCACTGGCCTTTACAATAGCTTAAGCATCCAATAGGAATGCAGGTGTGAAAAGACCAACCAGAAGCAATCATCTATTTAGGAATTCACAAAAAACACCAGCCAGCATTTTGAGCGTCACTCAAAACCTGGCCTGTGAAACTGTACTATGAAGTTCTGTATGGTCCTGCAGCTCCTTCTTGCTCAGATGCAGATAGCTGCACTATCCATTTCTCTGTGCAGTTGTTCCAGCGTGCTGCAGCTGTCCACTCTGAACACTACAAAAGGTGAGGGCAGCCTGTTTTGGCACATATCACATAGAAAAGGACAGTCTCTTGGCTCAGAGAAGATGAAATATCTCACCCCTATTTGCCAATATCTGAGAATTTAGGAACTGCATTTTCCCCTTTGTAAAACTGTTGAAACAGAAGATGGGCAAGATTTCTCAAAT
The DNA here is from genome assembly GCF_000690835.1 of Fulmarus glacialis. NCBI lineage: Eukaryota > Metazoa > Chordata > Aves > Procellariiformes > Procellariidae > Fulmarus > Fulmarus glacialis. Next base: position 30,114 of record NW_009198465.1, on the reverse strand, counting down.
TTAAAACCGGTGGTGTAACAACAGCTTCCCTTTGCTACTCAGCCTCACTATGTCCTAAATGAACTTGTTCGATGAAGCTGTGGTATGCATGCATGACTCGTGATAGAAATAATTTTAACAGAGCAGAATTTAAACTAACCCCTCCACCCCCATGCAGTGGCTGATACTGAACTTTAATCCATGAGTTCTTCCGAAGTGAAACCTTTCGATGCATTACCTAACTTAAAAAATTGAACAAAATAGACGGGTGAGCTTGTGCTTTATATGTCAGTTATAAAGCACTCTACAATGGGAAGTTACTTACCAGTTGAGACGTTCCTCAAGAGCAGCCTTTGCATAGTCACACTGCTGGGATGCATGCCTGACATCTCAGAGCCTCAGAAACTTGTCGAAGAGTCAATCCTGTTAGGTGCCACTGAAGCACCCTCTTGTGGCACTGAACATTCAGTGCCCAAGGCTGTGAAGGTGAGTTATAGTTTGTAACCGCTTCAGTTCCATGGCCGTTCAACTGTTGCTTTCCTAAAACCTGTTTTTGCTAGACTTTTCGTCATTTCCCTCAAAGATAGTTTAGCGTTAGTTCTAAATAATTCAGAAGTGTTGAACTATTCTTGAGTAGGTTTCAGTGTTAGTTTTCACTGTTAATTGCCTACGGAACAAGGTGTCTGCTTCCACTTTCAAGACCAAATCAAACTTTATTATCAAACGCTAGTGTTTCAGAGGTGTGCCTCCTGCCCTGCTGTTTTTCTTCAAAACTCTATCAGTTCTAATCTGCACCACAATGAGAAGCTCGTAATTAAGCTGCCTGTACGCCAAGCCTTTACATTCAGGCACACAAAGAAAGTAAATCTGGCTTTAAAGTTAATTAATTTAGGAAACTCTGAGACCTTTTCTGAGGGCCTTTTCTGTGGTGGTGATTTGTTTGCATTCAAGCAAACACTGTAGCTGTGCTCATGCAAATCTGTAGCTTAGACACACAAAGCTCTGTTTTAATCTACATGAAATTATAGTGACTTATCTGATCTACATCAGATGACTACATCTTCAGAACTACACCACTTCTGAGTGAGAGAGAGGCACTATCTGCTGCAAAAAAAGGGTTCCTTATTTTCCAGACCGTTTATGGATTGGTATCATCATTTCTTGCAGGGACAGGCCATCTTCAGCTTCCAAGTTCAGTACAGATCAGATACAGCAAATCATCAGCACCAAGATCAGCAGCAAAACTTGACTCCAAAGTGCAAGAGATTACCTCAAAAAAACCCTTTTATTTGGGGACTAGCAGAGGAAGACCTTTTTCACTGGCTATGCAGTCAAGTGAGCAAGTTCAAAGAACTAAAGTAATATTAGTAAAAGAAAGCAAAACAGCAATAGAGGGTGGTGAGTTTTTTTAATCAAACTTTCATCACTTTCAGTGTTGATGACAAGAGATAAACCACCCTAATATTCATAGTGCATCCATAAGTTGTACCAGGTTTCTGCCCCCCCAAACCCTTCCTCTCAGCAATGGCTCCTTATACTGAAGCCAAGCACCCATTATGGCAGGAGTGCTGGCTTTCTGTGTCCAAGCACCTTGGGGGTGCTGGGTGCTTGAAAGGCAAAATAGGAAACATGCCAGCAGCAGGGGCCAGCCATCCTAACTTAAAGAGACACGGCAAAAATCTTCAGGTGGCTGACAGCCACAGGACAGATGTAACATACCTTGTAGAGCAGAGAAGGGGAGCTCCAGTAGTTCACAGGCAGGAGATGATAATCGCTCCCCAAGGATCCCACTGCTCCTTTTAATTGGCTGGGTCCCAGGGGATGTTGGCTTCAGCAGCCACTACTGGTCTGCCTCACTCCACAGCCAGGGTTCAGATCATGTACCAGCCCACGTGCCAGCACAGCCCCTGCCATGCTCATGATGCAAGTGCAGCACCTGAGCTGCGTTACACCAGCCACTCCTGTACTATAATCTTTCCAAAGCCAGATCTCCAAGATGAATTTCTCAGAAGTTCTGGCAGACTCATCTTAGGTATTCTGATTATTATTTGGTCCGTCAGCAGCGTTTCTGAAAACTCCTCCAGTTACAAAGGGTTAAGGCTAGACCTACATATACAGCAGCCTTGTGTCCCAGAAAATTGCCAGTAACATAAAATAAGTAATTCTTTTTATTCCCTTGGTACTTATTTCCTCTTAGTATGGGTCTATGTTGTAGAATATAGCATTAAGCAAAGATACCTTAGCTTTCAAGGAGTTAATTCAGATGCCAGAAGTAGTTTAGTTATAATAGTATGGAACTTGGCAAGGCTAGTTTTTCCTATGGGGAAGCACTCACACCAAAACAAAGGCATCAAGTTTAACTACAAATCAGTCCTTGCAGACAAACATATTTATGACTTAAGAACAGCTCCTCAGTTTAAGTAAAATATTTTTTAATAGTTAGTAGTTAATTATTTTTTAATAGCTGAACCAATCGCAGTATATCCACATACACTGCACTCAACTGAAGAGTCACAACTTAAGGTGGTACAATCTTGCCTGAAGAGCAGCATTAAATTGGCACCAGTCTGTGGCCTTACTTTTTTCTTTACACAACGGTACTTACAGCTTCCTACATCACTTTCACCTCATGAGCCATAACTCCTCTGGCTTGAGTGTACTACATTTTCCCCCTGCTCTCTTTATAGTGGTGTATTTTCTTTCTTTCCTGCCTTCATACTGTTATTACAGAGAGAAAAAAAATGACACAAGAAAAAAACACATAAATTATGTATGCTATAATCCTAGCATTTTGGTATGCACATCACATTTTCTGATGACGGGCTCCCAGTATCACTGTATTCGCTTTACAACGTCTCCGTATTTTGTTAGAGGTGTATAGGAACAAAGCACTCCAAGTGCCCTTGGTATCCAGGATCTTTAACTATACAAGCAAACGCTATTCACTTTGTGAATAGGTCTTGGGTGTAGAAAAGTTTAGCTGCAGAAGTGAAGAGAACTGAAAGGGGATAATAAAAGGAAATTTGTATCACCAGAGCCAGGGCTCTATAAACCTGGCCTCCCACTTCCAGGAGGTGGCAGCATTACGTTGTCTCTCCATAAGTCACTGCTGTAAAGCAGGAGAGGTACCACAAACGTAGTGCTTTTTCTCTTAATGAAACACTTCCCCTTCGAAGTCCCACTTACTAACAATTTCTATGAAATACTAGTACCAAATGAGATACTATAATAGCTAGCTATAAACTCATACTATTTATCTGTCTACAGTTAAGTAAACAGAAGTTTAGTGCCTTGGTGTGACAAAGAAGTGCTTTTTACTCAGGAAGTTCTACTACAAGAACAGTAATAAGAAACACATTTAATGTTTGTTTTTTATCTAATAAGCCCTCTTCAGTCTCCTGTGCGCCTAGTTACTTTTATCAACAAATGCATTTAAGATGTTTAAGTAGCTTTAGCACCTGAGTAAATTATCGGTTCATGTATTTCTTTTAAGTCTAATAAGGTAAGTCAGCTGAACTTCAACAAAGATTCAAAGCACTGATGAGTACTTAGTATATTATGACTGGGTAGTTTAAAAATTGGGATACAGCAAATGTCTCTTCTTCCCCTCCTTTTCGATTCATTTTCTATTTTAAAACTGCTGATACATTTGCTGCTGACTTCTATTTGACAATTAACAACAAAAATACAGAAAAAAGTCTCTTCCAAGTGTTGCTCTATCAAGCAGAAAACTTGAGTTCAGGTGCTTCAGACATATACATTGATACTGCTGATAAACCTTTGCATCAGCAAACTTCATGTTTGAAGTGTTCCTTTACCTCCTTTTTACAGGGCAGCAGTGAATATAATGGATAAATATTGTTACAAACGCAATACATAAGCTCTCAGCAGAGTCAAATAAGCAGTGGACGCAAACTGCTTTTGTGGTTCCTTCTGGAAAAAACGTGTTTATATTATGCTGATTAAAGTTTGTCCTCATCCAGTATAATTAAAAATAATGCTTCTTATTATTGTAAGATATATGTTAGTCTGCTAACAAAACTGGAACATTTCAGAAATCATTTTGGGTGGTGCTTCTCCACAAACAGCTAAATGATCTTATTAGATAAACGAGAGTCTGTTTTGCTTTTGTTATGAATTTTACATCTCCTTTGATACGACCTAAATATTGATAATTAACACTAGCTTACATGACAAATTCAGGATTTCTATCACAACTTGGATCTCTGAAAAACAATGTTCCTAAATCTCAACAATCCACATACTTGTATCAATTTGGAAGCTACGATGACTTTTGAAATTCAATATAAAAGTTGAGCACTGCATATTAAATTAATACCAATTTTTCTAATGAAATTAAAAGCAACACTTCTGAAAGTGAATGTGATACATACCTAATCTCCTTATATGTGTAGTTCAAATACTGCCTGCAACTTCAGAAGTACTTGTACTTAATATTCATTTATCAAAGCAAGTTCAAGGTATTTCCCACTCTAGTTATTAAACAAATAAATACGATTATTTTCACTGGGAACATCAAGATGTTAGACAGTGTCATTAATCAGGCTCCAGGTTTTGGTGTACAAAGTCACTCCCGAGTACAGCCCTAACTCATCCCCAAAAAGCTACAAAAAAAATTAGGAAGTAAAGAAACATGAACTAATGGGGTAACAGAGAAAAAGAAATCACTGCTCTATATAACTGCATACTACTAGCACCAAATATGCTTTTTTTTTTTTTAAAAATGCAAAACAAGTTGGAAGGAGGAAAGGGGGCTTGGTGGCAGGGTTTAGATGCAAATGTACTATATACCCCTATCACCCAGTACATCTGTAACAGTGGCTTGATTTTCTTCTTGCTATTACCTAATAAAACTACTGTCATATGTGACAACAAAAAAGTCTTGTACCCGACAAGTACATAGTAAACATATGAAGTAAATCCATGTCTGAAATATGATAAACTGACTGATGGAAAGAGTATTACAGAGAGTAATTCTGCTTATCACGTTAAGTTTCCTTAATTCCTAAAGGGCCTTGTGCACTGAAGTCACAAAAAAAGATTTGCAAAACATGGCTTGAAGCTCTGGAAGAACGCAGGCTATATTTTGAAATACTGTATATGGAAGAATCCTGTCCTTAGCCTCCTCTAGGCGACCTTAAGTCCAAACATTAGACACTTAGATGTCTGAACTAGTCATCTTAAACGTCTTTCATAATCAATGTTCAGAAATAAGCATTTCTAAACAGTGAGTCACTTTGTTCTAAGATTAGTGTCTAAAACAGATTATATGTTTTGTACACTGAAGGTGTTTTTCTCGACAGACTAGCTCAGACTTAAAGAGTTCTAGCTTTTAGATATCCGAAGTGAAGTGAGATGACTCTCACAAATTTCCATAATGCTGTAACTTCTATGTTTTGAACAGCATATAAAGATTTGTTAAATAAATAAAATCTTGTAGAATCTCTTAAAGATGATGCAATAGCAGCTTCTCAGGAAGATTACAGATCAAGCCCATCCAATGAAAAAGCAGGACAATTTTTTTCACAAATACACGAACAATTTACCTGGGAATTTAGTAATGGCACAGAGTCTCCACATATTAGTACAACTTACCTTAATAATAGCAATCTGAAGATCTTCCTTGCATTTGATATGAGAATTCTTCATCACACGAACTAGGTTGTTTTCTATATTAAAGTCTGGTATATACACATACTTTTGAACCAATTCAACAATTTAGCTACAGGAATCCAATTTTCTACTGGAATTGGTTAAATCTGTATAACCTCCAGTGTGGTAAAACTTAAGAGCAACCCCCCCTTAAAAAAAACCCAGATTCGCTGCCTCAAAACCTGTATTCCTGTCTCCTAGAAAAAAAACTACAGCAATAAGGACATTTTAAGTGATATGGTTATGAGATAGAAAGTGTCATAAAAATTTGACATGTAAAATAAGCCCTTATATTTTCAATTACATCTTTCTCTGCTAATTTTAGTTATGTTTAAAACACTACTGTTTCTGACAAAAAAAGCTACAATTTCTTTAGAAGCAGCTTAAAAAATGCAAGTTTATCAAAATATGTATCTTAGAGCTCATTATAAAAAAGGCACATGGCCCAAGTAACAAAATATGCAACAAAAATACGCAGGGAAAAATTATAACCATTTAAAGATTTCATGTGGGTAAATACAATTAAAATATAGTAAGTCTACTATGTGCTATAATAATAAACAGCAATTTAGGGTAGCTGGTGTTCCCTCAGTGTTTAAAAATTACATCTAAAAAATCTCATCTTAAAGATAATTTATAAACTTATCAGTTACTTTACATATAATGTAAGTGTTTAATAACTAGGTTTATTTCTGAACATAAAATGTAAAATTCGCTAAAGTGTGGTTAAGAAAGCTGTGAGAACTGAATTTCTGAATTCATTAATCTTCAAGTGAGTAAACATTAGAGACCACGTCATGTGTTTTGTAAATGTGAAATGTAAGATTTCATCTGAAGTTCCACCACTGCATTATAAAACTACTTAGCTGGAGTTAATCAAAAAATGTCATTAATAGAAAGACTTGCTCAGGCTACAAAGCAGTATTTACTTACCTTTATATGAGTTACAAGGATGCTATTCAAAACCTGCAAAAATATGCAAGGCAATATCTCTGCCTAATACCCACTTAAGATGTGTTCTTGTGTGTGTGGATAATGTGTGAAGTATGAACACATAAATAGAGAGAGGGGGAAAAAAAAGAAAAAAAAAAAGAGTACTGCCTCCCACCAAACTTAAAAGTAACGAATGGTCCTTAAATTATTTCATGTAAGGAAGAAAAGCAGCAGGAAGAACTTGCAAATACTTGACTGTTAAAGAGCTGTTTGCAGAAGTGTAAAGTATGATTGGATACCACGTTGAAGATTTCATTCTCGGCACTAGCACTGAAAATGCAAGACCTGAGAGACAGGTGCCAAATCTAAATTACAAAAATACAACTCAAATTAGTACAGTCAATTGCTGATTCATGGTGCACACTGTGCAAACTTTTTGTAAGACTTAACACAAATGTATCAATACTTACCTTTTCTAGATTAGAAACAGTTATTGTCTTTATGGGAAAAATTTAAAGCTTAATCACGTAGTTTTCATCCAGAAATCAGCTGGGTAGACTGAATGGCTCTTAATCGTACAACTGTCATACAATACAAATGAAACTTCTAAAAGTATCTCCCACTTGTGTGTATCTCTGTGTGCGAATCTTTGAAGGTGGAGAAAAGTAGTTTGGTGCCGTATTAAGAAAAAAACCCCCACCAAATCCTAAACTCCCTAGTCTTGCAGAGCCAAGAATGGATGGGTATTCAAAGAAAATGTAAATGATTATTCAGGAATATCCCTATGCGATACATACATTTGAACAACAGTGAAGATGAAATGGCAGCAGTCCTTTCAGGCTTTACAGCATTGTAATTATGATCGCTTGCCCAGGATGGTGTGCTGTTTTCTGCTGCTGGCTCTTTAGCAATAGGTTGAGTGTTTGCCTCAGTCTTGGCAGTTGTCAAAACAGTCTTCTTCACATTCATCTCTCTTTTCTCAGGAAATTGTCTCTTTTGGTTCAAAAGAGGCTTAATACCTGCCTGTATGATTAAAAGAAGCTTAATTACTAATAATCATCAAATATATTATATTTTAAAAACAAGCAGAGATATAGTTACATACATATACACAAATTTATTTTATAGTAAGCTCGTGTAAATATGCTTGAAATGATGTAATTCACATTCAAGTCTATAAAGTTTATAAAGTCTATTATAAAGGTAATATACACTCTAACTTCAGGAAAAGAGAATGGCAAAGAAACCACCTCAGAACAACGGTATTTATCATCAAGTTGTGGGGTTTTTTTTTTATTTGTTTGTTTGAAAAACTACTGCCCGTTTTATAGTGGTTTCAAAAAGGAAAGGAGAAGGCTTTGATTTTATCTTTTTGCTTCCCAAAGCACACATACAACGCAGTCACATTAGTTCACAATTCACAGTAATTCGAAATTACTGCCCAAACCCCTGTAATTTGGAGTTAAAGATGGTAAAATTAATTTGGAAAGAAATTAAAATAAAAAAGGTGTATTACTTATCATTTTTTAAAAGGTAAATTAATTTGGAATTAAATTCCCCCCCCCGCCCCCAAGTGCACTGCCACCTATAAGGCCCTTTCAAGAAACTATCTCTATATAGAGGCAATTCTTAAGATTTTTAAAGTGACAGGAAAAAATTTTATTGTCAGAAGAATTAAACAATGCTTTTACCACAGAAAAAGGCAAGAGAACAAAAAAAAAAAAAAAAAAAAAGAAAGCTCCTGTTCAATGCAGGACTTGGTAATTTTATTTGCCTGAAAAAGGAGAGCACAGAAATAAGCCACTGTGCTTCAGAACAACTGTTTTGGATCATGAACATTAGCTTACCTGCAGTTGAGATTTTGGCATGCCAGGTTTTTCAGATTTTGGTTTGATCTTCTCTTTAGGTTTTGGTTTTGCATCTTTGCCAGCACTTAAAAACTTCATAGTGGCTGCAGCATGTTTGAGAATGCAGTCATTGCTGCAATACACAGAATCAGGCTGAGCCAAATTAAAACAGCCAGGACCAATGCACTTTGATGCACCAGGAGCTTCAATTACCTATAGATTGAAATGGAGTGAGTTCAAACTCCAAAGAGGAAACAACAGAAACATACCTGTATAACATGAAGAAATGCTTACATATCATATGTGCAGACCACAGCTATGACTGTTAGTGACTTGCACAATTGCCAGGGTGAAAACAACTGTTGTTCATGATATAACAGAAACAACACACACAAATGTAAGAATTTCACTCTTGTAACACACTATTTTCAGAATATGTTGTATTTTCAAGTGGTTGGTCTGCTAGCAGTGAACTAAGGGAGGCTGGTTTCCTAAATTTTCAGATCCCATAAGCACACAAATGCTTTTTTCTGATCCTCTACATCATGTGAGAAATCTCCTTAACAATGCAGAACTGGTTTCTCAAGAGCAAGGTTTCTAAAACACATTTTACTTATGTATTACCATCAGCAGCTGTCCTCAACCATGCACACATACAAAATTAAGCACTTGGCTATTCAGGTATACAGATCATTCTTGCTCTAGAGGTTTACCAATTTTAACTTTTAACTTAAGTCTCCAACTTACATAAACACAACCATTCTCCTAGACAATTTTGCCATAGCCTAATACTTCTTACACATTGAAAAGTTTGCGTATGCAATTTGTACTTTCCTCTGCTTCACAATTACTCTCCACTTATATCAAAGTGTTATATACTAAGCACTTCCTCTTCAAATGTGAAGATTTAGAAAATAGCACATTCCTTGAAAACAGAGTACATTAGGTCAAAGTCTAGAACTATCTGAAAGCTCTTTAGGCTCCAACATATCACCTCTAGGTATTACGCCTTTAGTCTCACTCTTCTAGATTACTCCTAAAAATGTTATACAACTGACCTAACACTTGGAACTACTGTAGCTCTAGACAGCCTCTCCCCTATCAATAAACCGCAATTTGTAATTACCAAAAGTAAGTTTTTCAGGAATATTCCCAGTAAAAAAAAAAAAAAAAAAAAAAAATTTATTTGCATAGTGTGGCTTATTTTTCCCCAATCAAAAATCAGTAAGACAGCATTATCTGCCACAGTCTGATAAAACCTGGGTTTGGGAATTTTCCCACAAAAATTAAGCTTATGCTTTAGAATACTTTTCCATCATGTACACACTTAACTATGAAGTACAAAAAAGAAGTATCAATTCATGTTTCCTAGAAAGCACCTCAAACTTCAGATTAACTGTTGCCATTTCTAATTAAGGCATTTACTCAGATGATGACAAAACTTTCAGTGTTGATGTCTGTACTTACACAATTTCTAGGAGTTTTAATCACAAACCAAAACTCTACAGCTATAGGCGCTTACGAACAGCAACAAAAAGGAGTCTCTCTCAAAGCACTTAGAATACCGGTGTAAGAGAATGGATAAACTGAATAATGCAACTGTTCAGTCACTGTACCAGAGTGATTTCAGCACATCAATGTATGAAATAGCAATGATCTTTTTGCCTCGAATGGGCAGGGAATTCTGCAGCGAGAGAGTGGTGCTTGTTTATACAAGCCATAGAGGGATCTTAACTGATGTACGACAGCATGGGCTAAAACACAGACATACTTGACTGTTCAGTTCTCTCAAAACATGGTACCACCTGGCAAACACAAATAGAGCAGTTCCATTCCATTTCCAAATGCCAAATGAATACCTAAAATATTAACAGTTCTTCTATAAGAGGCAATGAGTTAATGATACTTATGTTTTTCTTTTGCTAAAGGAGAGATGCCTAACACGTTTCAGTAACTTGTTAGCATGCTAATATCAAAGAGTAATTGGTGATACTCAGAAGCAGAACTTAAAATTAATACTGTCAGTGAAATGCAGACCAACGCCAACAGAACTGGACCCTCAAAAACATTTTTGTGTACAAAGAAGTACAAATGTATTTGAAACTGTATTTGAAAACATTTTTGAGAAAAATAGTTTTTTACACATTTATCTTAAAATAGTAAATATTCATATATTAAGCTCAAACTGTTCTGATCTATACATGAAGCTCACTATGCTGATATGGATAGCTCTGCTGTTTAAATTGACTAGAAGTGGGGGGGTGTTTCAAAAACGTTTTGGAGAAAATGTACTACAACTGAAAGATTCCTCCAGATTCTTATACTCAAACTTGTAATACTTACTCTAGGGATGATTTCAAAGTTTAAAGATTAGGCATCAAATAACAAATTCATACAGAAAAAAATATGAATACCTGTAGCACTCTAACAGCAAATACACTGAATATGCTCTTCAAGGCATAGTAAGAAGAAAAAGAAAATGTTCAAGATGTTAGCATTACTACATAGCTTAGGCAATACAAAGACAATCACTGTACCATTAACTTTTTAAATTTGTGTATATCAAGCTGAAGAAGCTTCTTTGCCTGTATTTTGAATTGGGCATGGAACTTGCTATTACAAAATTTAAGCTTCTTTTATATTTTAGGCCAGAATTTGCAGTAATTCGAAATACACATTTTTATGTTAAAAAAGGCAGTATAAAACAATTCTCTATGTACTACTAACTTGAAGAAGCATCAGGACAAAAATCAGAACTTCAAAGACTAATTGGAAGTACAGAGGAAGTACAGCTGGAATTAACGCCAACAGATACCTGTCAGTGTTAAGTAAAAAGTTTCAGTATCATTGAAAATGTCCAAAATTGTTTGAGATTATTTCAAAGCTAGTATAAACCAGTCCAGAACTCTAACATTTTTATTAAAAGAACACCTTATTCCAAAACGGTGTTTATAAAGGGCAGGATAGCACAAAGCATGTAGTGTGGCATTTCCTTACACCTACATAAAACTTTTAAATTCCCCACTTCAAAATAACATTTTCTTAGTTTTAGTTCCTGTACTGATAGAACTATGGATAAACTTCTGCTAAACAGTAATATTTAGTGGGTTGTTCAGCTTCATATTTAGCTTTAAAAAAACAAGTCAGATTTACAGCCGTACAAGTAAGCCACTATCTCAACGGAAACACGAAAAATAAGAATCAATTAGAACACTTACAGGTTGAAATATCTTTAGTTTCTTCTTCCCACTTGGATTTGCAGCTTTTTCAATCCTACCCTTGATTCCTTGGTCCTCAACAGATTTTTGTTCAATTGTTCCTATGCTTGTGAATTCTGTGCCATCCACGTTTACTTGCCCTGCTTTAGCTTCCTGCTGTTCTATTTCTGAAACAGGCTCATCCTGTCCCTGTAGAATGGTGCAGTTTGGACAGATATAGTCCTCACCATTCCTTTCCAACAATCGCCCTCGAGCCTCAGAAATACCCACGCAGTCACCATGAAACCATTCTTCACATCTATCACAACAAATCATAAACCTGAAAAAAAAACCCAAGGAACAGTAAAACATTGTGAAATGAAAAGACAATTAATGCTCAACAGGTATTTCAAGCAGCAGATCTTAAGTACCCTGCTAAAGTACTGTTCTGCCTCACTGTCCATTTCTGTATTGATTTGTTTATCCCCTCTTTTAAATATTCGTTATAAACTTCCCCCCAAACTTCAAACAAACCCAACAGCTCATTTACATATACTCAAAAAGTAAGCATTAGCATTTGGTTTAATTTTTCATCACAGAAAAATTCCAACTATTTGCACTGCATTTTTAGTTGAAACCTTTGCCTACCTGTTGTTATGAGGCTGACGACAAATACAATACAGTGCATTTGGGTCATAAATCTCAGACTCAGGTTTGCTTTTGGGCAGTTCTTCGCGTTCTTCATCTGTGATCCCTTTTACGCCAAGGGCAGGCTTTACCTCCTTCTGAACCTGAGGATCTTCAGTGTCTTCCTCAGACACAACCACTTGACTTGCAATCTCAGTGCTGTCTGCAGTCTCAGGCTCTTGTTTGACAGGCAACTCAGACTCAACTTGTTTTTCAGACTGGACATCACCTGTTTCTGTAGAATCTTGTTCTGAGTTTCTTTTCCTCAGGCGGTTCTGTATATCCTTCAATGTCATCTGCACAGGTTTCTGTTCAACACGTTTCTTTCTTAGTCGATTCTGCAGTTCCTTTAGTGTTAACCCATCACTATCACTATCAGAAGTATCATCTTCCTCTTCCTCCTCCTCCTCCTCCTCCTCCTCTTCTTCTTCCTCTTTTGTGTGTCTGCTTTTAGAGCTTTTCTGATCCTTGCTACTCCTAGTGCAAATCCTCCGAGTTGCAGGTTTTATATCTGGAGTGCTCTCAACACTATCTTCTGAAGCAGTTTCAGCATCTGTAGCTGGACACGATGCTGGTTCACTTGAATCTTCCAGAGCAGTAGGAACACTCCTCCTTCCTCTGCGTCTTACTGTTGTAAGGAATTCTTCCCCTCTTTCCGTTCGCTTTGGTTGCCGTCCGCTACGCCGGAGGTTTAAGCTTTGTTGCTGCTGTTGTGGCTGTTGTTCACTAGAGTCCACATCAACATCTCCTGCACCTTCTCGCTTAGCAATTGTAGTCCTCCGAAACCCCCAGGTTTTCCTGAACTCTTTACTTGTAGGCTTGATAGTTTTTTGTTCCTCCTCATTGCTTTGCTCACCTTTCTCATCCAAAACTGATGCTAGAAACAAGGGAATAGTTATTAAACTGGTGGTAAAGGAAGATGTTTTTTCTTAGAAGTTTTTTTTCAACACAGTATTATTTCCTTTGTGATAATATGTATCTCTCCACCTCATTTTATGACTCTGAAAACAGATAAAATGCTTTCTTGTAAACGTAATACAACGGCAGTGGCAATTAAGTACATCATAGAACACTGTGCCAACATAATCCAGCTGTTACAAACATTTCTGTTATTTAAAAATATACGTATATACACATATATGCACACACACACATATACACAATGGACAAATAAGCATATTTTCTGCTCAATTTAAAAGGAAGAAATCTTACCAGGAGAACTATTTTCCATGTTGTCAGTATTAGATTCAAATTCTAATGGCACTGGCTGTGAACTTACAGCTTGTTCCATAGCACGAACACCACTGTCCCCAGCCTGAAATGCTGAAGAGAAACATAAGGTTCAAAACTCAGTTTCAAAAATGTTCATAGCCTAAGTAATTATTAAATATTCTGATGTAATCTTATTAAGTTATTGTAACAAATACTTAACTTGAATTTCAAGCCACTAATAGTCACTGAATATCAACAAAAAGTTGACTGAACTCCTTCAAAGACAAAGTATTAAGTTAAATACATGGGTTTGGACACTATACCGATACGTTTTATTAAATAGCATTAGGATTTCTGGTATTTCTGATATTTTCTGACATTTCTCAAAAAAATCCTTTCATGGTATGAACCTATTCCCTGGGGTTTGTCTGGGGAAAAACCTATAGCAGTTCCACTCCTTATGTGGTCACAGGAACCATGCAGGCACCAGTGTGAAAGACCATGGAGCAGAACAAGGAGTCATCCGAACAGACAGTACAGACACAGTTACTGTTTTAACGGTGAGGATGGTATTTGATATCAATAACATTTTATGTTAGAAAGGACTGCTGATTACCTGCAGCAGGCTAAGAAACAAGGTAGAAACAACAGCCAGTTTAAAGAAATTCAAAGCTACTGCTGTTTAGATAATACAGGGTTTCCTCCTCCATAATGAGGTTTTGGATTTTTTTTGGATTTTAAACAAAATGTAAACCCAGAGAAATACCCTAATCTTCCTTGTTAAAATAAACTAGGCCTATATCTTGTCTATTAAATAGTTTAGCTGCTATTTTTAAGTTGTTTCAGAAACCCTGGTGGCTATTCAGGATAAAGCAACACACTTTCCCTTCATTATTTCTCTAACAAGGTTTATTGGATAGAAGGAATTATACAGAAAAGAACAAAACAAAAATCTTCTCAAACATCTCTCTGGACAAAAAAATGTGCGTTGGATGAAACTTGAGAAAGGCTGCTCTTTGACATGGTTATTTACAAAAAGGTTTTCAGCCTATATGATCTACCAGAATGACAAAAAAAACCCACAAAAAAAACCACAAACAAAAAACCAAAACAAACAAAACCAACCAAACAAAAAAACCCAAAACAAAACAAAAACCAGCAAAGAACCTCCAAGTATCACAGATGGAGCCATAGAAGGAAAAAAAAAAAAAAAAAAAAAATCTGTGCTGACAACCAGGATCTCTTTTTTCTCAGATGTCTTTTCCAGCATACTAGGAGACTCTTATTTGAGAAAACAGAAGCAAATGAGAGTAAGATCTGAGATTTCATTTTGAGTAATTCAGGAATAACCTGGTTTGAACAAGTATTAAAGTTAGTATTACATCATGGAGCAATGTTTTAAATGAGTTGCACGCCATGCAAATGCTCTCCTAAATGAATGCAGAAACTATGTTTTGCAGTCATTGCAATTACATTGCTCATATGAAACTGTAATATGCAGTAGTTAAGTATACCTCAATGAATTGGGTAAACAGAAACAGTACTTTAAAAACAACAAGAAACACCCCCCACTCTCCCCCAAGAATGTTTTTGGAGTCGTTATATGCATATTCCTGGCTCAAGAATTGCACAGGTAAGCCAAAAGGGAACATTAACAGAATTCCTAAATAACAATACTTGCTGAAAGAATCAAAGATATTTCTAACAGCTGTACATATCACAGTTACAAGTTTTCAGAGGCATCCTTTAGTAAGCTTTTCCCAATCTTGCAGTGTACACTGGTGATAAATGCCTATTTCACATACTGCATCAGTTGCATTACTGTTCTCCCTTATCAAACACGATCTCCCTATAGAGCAACTCCTCTGCTTTCTAGTATTATATTTAACAATGCTACAACAGAAACGTAACTGTCAATGCTATGGAAACATAAACATCCATACAGTTATGTTAAAAAAATTCACATTTAAGTTGTAACTTAAGAGTCACTTCAGTGAGAAACTATAAATGTCGCTGTAAAAGCAGCGGACTCCAGAACACCAATTTAAATAGTAACTGGTTACTTTTAACATTACAGCCAGAATAAAGAGTGAATTTTAAGCCTGTGATACATAGGTAAAAAGCTGAAACTGCTTCAACCCAATATGAAATTCTATTAAGTTCCCCCGTAAAAAAATCACTACTATAATTTTAAAAAATTTTTTTAAAAAACAACACTAAAATTATATTCACACCAGAAAAAGCCTGCAATGGAAGCAAGGGAACAAGTCAAAACAGTTAAAGTTTACATCTTTGTTTACCTTGGAAGATGAAGAAATGTTAAAAGCTATAAGCAGAGGTAATCCAAATTCTGAGATTTAAATTCCAGATAAAATGTAAAGAAATAAGAAGTCTCTTCAATGTCCTCTATATGTTTTACCTGACACAGCGTTAGAGGGTCGAATGGTTTCTCCCTGCAGACCTGAATGAAAAGGAGAGCCAGACGAGGGCAGCAAAGGATCAGAGTCATTCAGCATTATCCTTCCAGCACATGCTGACTTTCCTGATTCAGAAGCGCCGGACTGAGTCTCTGAGTCGTCAGCAGGGCCAAATACTACCAATCCTCCTTTTCCTGCTGGTTCCTGGGGCGGGGAGGAGAGGGGGGAGAAAAAGAGACAAAATAAGGCACCGATACATTTATGAACTTATCTTACTATTGTATACATAAATTTGGAATTGCTTTGCCTCTGTTACGTTATAAAGCAACTTCTGTTATTTTGCCTTTTTGACAGTTTTCTACTTTCAGAAGGACACTGAAACTGGAATGAAAAGTCAAAGTAAAGCAATACCACCTCCACCACTTACCAACAGTTGAGACCTTTGAAATAAATACAAAATATGGTCGTAGTCTCATCAATTCATTTAGATCCCATTAAAACTTCCAAGAACAGTAACAAACTGTAATCAACAAGTCTATTCCATTTATAGTATTTAAAAGCATTCTGAGAGTGAAATTAGTAAGCATATATTGTGCAATGAAAACGCAGAAATGCTTTTAAACTTCATCAGCATGCCCAAGGCTACAGTAGGGAAGATTTACCAGTTTGTACTAAATTTCATCACAGAAGACATCTGCAGCTTTGAGGATTTAAATCCAAGTGGCTACTCAGTGGTTTTGCAAGGTGGGATAATAAAAAATTATGGTTGAGCTTCAGAATTAAGAAATATTCCTTATCACTGTCCCTGTCACTAATAAGGTTTGCAATACAGAAAATTTCAGAAGCTTTATTTCAAGGACAGCAGATTACATCAATAACAACATATTTTCCCAAAAATTAACCCTTGGAAAATATTTCAAAATCACAAGGCATTCATTTAAGTCATCTGAACAAGAACAACTGTTTAGCCCAGGGGTCCCAATTCACATGCAGAATGGCAATCGAATATCAACGCTGACTGCTTGCTTCCCACATCACTTGAGCTTGAAAATCAGTAGGAAATGTCTGCATTTAACCCAAAGTAGTCTACCAAACTAGAAGAACACTGGAAAAGCATTTGGGAGGAAAAGGGGGACCAGATGGACAGGACAGAAAAAGTCACTTTTGAACTGGCCTATAAAATAAATTAACGAAGACAAAAGAACAATACTGGACACAGACCCTTCATGTCAGCATTTCGCAAATAAAGATACAGGGGAACTGCCATAGTAGGTGTAGGAAATAACTAAAACATTAATAATTCTTTCAAAGGAGTAAAAACTGATTGTTAACACTCCAGCTGGGGAGACGTACAAATTTAAGAACAGATTAGATAATCCTTCATAGACATGCCAATACACAGTCTGACTTTTCTTTTTAAAGAGTGTCATTTTTTTCCAAATCTCTCAAGCCCCCAACTCTTAAAGCATGCTTGCTGTTTAGAAACACTTTTTACTTCCTAAGCAACGATCATCTGTAGGTGTTCTTCAATGCCATGTCACCAACCCAAAAATAAGGAGAGGGGAAAAGACAAACTCCTCCCCAAATCTGATTTTCATCAGTGGATCACTTTATTATTTCATGAACAATAAATTTCAAAATTTGCATGACTGTGGCAAAGCAGAATTAGGAAAAAAAACGTGAGTATATAGCTAGATCCACATCAGTATTTCCTTCTCCTGTACCTTCTCTATAGGGGATTATGTACATTATCTACATTCTTTCCCTCGGCCAACTATTCCCATTCCAAAAATAGGAGAAAAAATTTAAACAAAAAAAGAGACAATAGAATAAACTAATTTTAAAGTCCCTAGTGCTGTATCTCATGGCATTGAATACCTGCTCTAATATGTATTTTGCTCCATTGTCTGAATCAGTGATTATATCCAGGGAGTCAGTCACTGATGGCTGAAGACAGTCTGACTTTAAAGTGCCTTCTTCCACGCTGTTGTTCTGTAATAACCTTTCAATCTCCCTGTTCAGAATCTCCAACTGATCACACATCATGCAACTTTTAAGTGATATGCCTAAAGGAAGAGGGAAAGTCAGCTAAGCACTTCTTGTTCAACTCTACTATTAAACTACGAAACAAACAACGCCTCTAGAACGTGCAAAAAGTGTATCCTATTTGAATAATTTATCCAGTAACATACTAAAGAAAGAGTTGTTTAAAGGATTGTCTTCACAGTGCACAATTATGTATCTGTGTGTTCAAGGCTGTGTGCAACATGCTCTTTACAATAACGTTTGAGCCACAGAGCCAATATCACTAAAGCATTCCAAAAACGGAATCGGCACCCTCTCTTCTTAGGAGATATTCTGGATCGTAATACATTTTGCAACGTTCATCATACCCCACCCAGTGGCAAGGCTGTACAGTGCACAGTCTACAACTCTGATTTAACGTAAAACAGCATTTTTAACACCAATAATAACTAAGAGATTCTATGCAAGAATCATGCTTCTTTTTGCATTAGTGGATGTTATCTCATTATTATTACCTGTATTATCTCTATTACCTACAGGAAAAAAACTTTAACAGAACTGCAATTTTAAAATATTTTCAAATTTGAGAGGTATAAAAATTCAGTACACTTAAAACACTAAAATTGCAGACCCCCTATATTTGCTATAAAATGCTTGGTTTCCTCTTATTATTATTTAGTATCTCCATTTGTTCCTCTCCCCATTTGGTCCAAATTATTTTTCTTGAAAAACAGAGTAAGTTTCAAACTTATTTTACATTAATCTGCTCTTGCAGAACTGCATCTTAATACAGGTTAAACTTAAACGCTGAAAAGAAGCTGAAAAAATCAAAGATTATCAAAACATAAAAGCACAAAGCCTTAACTCACAATTACGCTTTTAAACCTAGCAAGCTGGCACTTCTAAGCAAACATTCTACTAACTGCCTGCAAAAATATTTACTACAACATAAGGCAACTTTGGAAGTCTTCAAATATCTGCTTCTCTTCCCGATTCAGTATGATTTTTTGTTCATTTTGTTCTGTTTGTTCTCAAGTTAACTATTCAATTGCAGTTGAGATACTGACATAAATGTAAGCTGAAGCAGCAAACTGGTTATCTTGTTTTAAAGGAACTGAACATCCATGATCAACTTAATCATATTCCTCCTAATACAGTACAGTAATCGCATTTCTGAAACTGGAAGTTCTAGCTGGAAACTGAAAACTATTGTACTTCCCCTAACAGACAATTCCCATCAGCATCATCCTGCCTTTCTGCCACATCTCCTTTAGAAAGGATATTCCTTTAAGACAGATATTATGTACCTCTGAAATATCTGAGGCAAGAATCTCTATAAATGATGGGCCAGAAAGGCAAAATAATGTTAACAATAAACATATATACTGTTGCTTATTCAAAAAGCCCTCTGGTTTTGCTTAGGTTAACAACTTCTGTGATAAGCAATCTCCACTGTGCAAATGCGTAAGCTTTTAACACCGACTATAAATAAAGTTAGAAACACAAATCAAGAGTTTCTTGAAAGAAAAATATCTCCCCCTTCACAGATGAAGTAAGCTTTGCCAATACAAACCCTGGGTTGATTTAAATGGTTACATACCATATACAGCAGGTCCTCATTAAACAAAGGATTCACAGTGCTTATTAAATCCATGTTATTAAATCCATGTTTATGGACTACAACGAACAAAGTACAACCCTAACGCTACTTGGGCTGCTACTGTCCTGCTCCCTTCTCCCGTGCTCAGTTACATGGACTACGCCACATCCACCCACATATCTCTGCCACAGAAATAATCACCCAACTCCTTAGTAAACACTCAGCTTATGAATCCAGCAGAAAATGAACCCACCAAAGAGTGATCCAAAAGGATAAAAAAAATGAACATCAGAACTAAAGACGTGCAAGAACAGGGATGGAGAAGATCCCCTTAAGCAGGCTGAGCTGGTGTAGCACCTTGCTGCTATCTCATTCAACATGTGCACACCCATCATCCATGCAGCGAGCGCTCATCAGATCTTAATCAGCAGGATTTCATTAACTGCCCCCTCAGTCAATACATTGTTTTAAGCTTGCAAACTGTAATAACGTGAGCACTCCAGTGAAACAGAACAGTCACTTATCTAAAAGTGGAGCATAAAGCTGATGCACAATATCTTGAGAAAGAATATCAGCCAAGAAAACATTAATTCAGGTTTTCCCCCCGCCATTAGTTTGCAGGTAAAATGTTCCAGTTTCCCCAAAACAAGTTAGACACTTGAATTCATCCTGGACCTGAACTCCAGAAGCAATCGAAGCACAAAAGTATCCTACTTTATCCTACAGTATCCTAGAAAAAAAATCACAAAACTGTCAGAAGCTTTTAATTTCAACTTGGTCAACTATTCTCAAGCAGTGACAAACCCAAAAACACAGGGCTGCCCACTCTGTAAGACTACAACAGAACCCACCACTCACATTCAGCATCCCTGTGGATTCTCTAACTACTGCAAACCTGTGTGTTTTTCAGCATACATGGCCTGTAGAAATTCTAGAGCAGTGTCAGCAGCCAATCTAACAAGAGAGAGCAAAGATATTCCCAAATTCCAAATCCTGCTACTGCAAAACCACTTGTTCACAAACACACAATACACATTAAAAATCCATCCTCCAACATGTCTTTATTAATCAATTACAAAAAAAGAGGGAAAGCTTGTAATCTCACTCCACTTTTCTGTAAATATATTATCACTCTCACATTCAGACAAAACTTCAAGAAAAGCATACTGCTATCTACTGCCATCTTTGTAACCCAACAGTTTACAAGTTTCAGGCAAAAAGGAAGGGAGAGAGATTATCTATGACAGTTAACACAGGGCTGAGAGATGTTAACTGCAGGACTGGCAGCTTGAAGACACCTGGTGATGCTGACTTCATTAAGCCCTTTTTAAGATGCCTCAATATAACATCTTAATCTGATGATGACAGAGCAAAGCTTTTAAAGAACACCAACATTTTCCCATCTTTTTCTATTTATGTTTTTAGACAAAGGCCAATTCAACAAATTACCAGCAAATATACATTCAGATCAGTATCTCCACTTTTACTTTTTCACTCATTTCCCTGAAGAGGTAACAAAATGTTCAACAGGTCCACTGACTGCATAAAGATTTTGTCTTTCCTAGAATTTATCATTTTAACTGCATTAAGAATTCCCTGCCTCAGTGAACTGGGAAGACTTCACTCTAAAAAATTATCTTCAAAGACAGCTTACTAATAAAACCTTTAACATGAACTAAAAACAATCAAAAGAAATAACTTAATTTCTCCTTTATCCAAGGACTTGTGTACAAAAAAAAAAAAAATTTAAAAATCTATGTCAGAATTCAGGGTAGATTCTTCAGTTTCAGCTTACTAGCTGTTTTATTTAGTTTTTTGAGGAATCTCTATGAAAGACTAGTGATCTTTATCCTCTCATTAATGTTAATCCTCATTGTCAACAGCTAGATGACATGCTGCACCTTATTCCATGTTCTTGGATGTCAGCGCTCTCCAACAGCAGCCAATTTGCTGTAACCTGCAAATTCTGGTATCTCATCATTTAGAAGTTATACAAGCACCATGCATTAATACTTCAGTCCAAATGATGAATATCTGGCACCTATTAGTTCTCTTATTCCCTACTCACCCTAAGAACTCTACAGAAGGTTGTCTTTGATTTTGAAAGATCTCAGGCATACTCACCCCTACACAAGCATCCAAGCAAGCAAGGTTCACCTCATATTTAAGACTTGTGATAGACCCTAGTACCTGCAGGAGTTGTTTCAGTGTGACCTGTTACCTAGCAAACATTTACTTCTACTGTGACAGAGAAACAAAGGCACTTTTTTTTTTTTAAGTCTTCACATTGAAGCTCCAGTTAATATTATACATACATTATGGAAATTCAATGACCAGGGTCCAAGGACAGGACAGAAATATCAACCAACCACAATGGCCAATATAAGGTTCAGCAACTCTCTGAAAACTAGGATTAGTGAGAAGGCAGAAGACTGTTTGCATCTGCAAAGAAGTTCAAAGCATAAGTGTCTTTTACCTTCTAGCTTTTAAAAGCAGATACCATTCATCAGTGACCAGTTTCATCTCTACGTCCTGATACAAATTCAGTCTGTGCCAGTACTTAAGATATTAGGTTCAATTAGAATGACTTGTAACTGGCCTTTAGCTGTATTTTTCTGTGAGTTTCTTCAGAATTAGAAGGCTTGACATGCAAGGTATTTGGCTAGAACCAAAATATCCAGGGTAGGTTTCTTAATATCAAAGAAACTGCAGGATGTTATGAACAGGACAGAAAGCATCCTTTCCAGAATGACGTAACAGTGATTCCAATCACAATTGACACTATTTGCTCATTTTATTCCCTGTAAAAGAGGCACTGGACTTGGCCTATGCCTCCTTTAAGTGTTAAAAAATTCCTAATAAGCATATATATTAATATCACGTGAGAAAAAAAAAAATATTGTCTGAGAACTCATATAAGGACATAATTTCTGATGCAAATAAAAGAAATGTTGGCATGGCTTAGGTGATGCCGCTCCCACTCAGAAGATTGATCCCATTGAACATTACTTTGTATCCCTATTTGTCCAAGATGACATCTGGGAAACCTGCACTCTTTCTACTAAGCAGCAGCAAAATTAATCCCTTGCATCAACAAGCATTACAAAAGCAGCCCAAAGGAAGTCAGTAGGGCAAAACCTACTTTGTACATAAATGAGCAGTTCCATTCAGACCATGGACAAAAGGCACAATCCATTGACCCCCAAGAACAGCAGGAAACAGGTTCTGCACTAGCACTAGAAAAAGCCATGTACACACAGGGCTGCAGTGCAGTTCCCTCCATCTGCTCATCCATGAAAGATGCAAGAGCAGAATACTTACATGACAAGCAACAGAAAACCAGATTAACAAGTACAACTAGTATATAGTCTTTTATGTTCATATAAAATGTATCCACTGCTTACTGATTTAAGTATCTTCCTTCTGAAAGAAGGAAAACACCTTTCAAAATGTTGTGAAATGGGAATGTTGTGACAAGAAAGAAGCAAAGAGAGTTGAAGAGTGCGAGAGGCAGCAGTCGTAAGGCTCAAGTCTGGATATGGGGAGACGTAAGAAACTGTTGTGATCCTGAACTCCTCCCCTGCACCCCAAATAATTTACTATTTAACTACTTGACCGCTATAGACAAGCTGCAGTTCAAGGTCAAAAGTGCAGACATCCCTGGTAAATACAAAGATTTTATGCCAGAAGTTATTTACATTTGAAAGATCATGTTAAAAATAAAATTTGCATAAAATCAAAGTATTTCAGTGCTTATAGTTAGACCTAGAAGAATAAAACCAAAGGAAATAACGCTACAAAAACTGTAACACTTATCTGTAAATGGTTTGCTGGCTATCGTTAAACACACCAAATTAATTCCAAGATTATAAACCTACCACCTCATACACCCGCAATATTAACAACTTAAAAGTGGCAGTTAATTCCTTCCTATTCTAGAGTCAATACATAATTCCAATTTAAAAAGTTAACACATTAACAAGCTTTGAAATTTGCACGATGTAGATTCAGTAATACATAATTCAGTAATACAGCCATGTTCCTCAGAAACACCCCACCCTAATTTAAGAAATATGTACTCTTCTTAAATACTGCATGAAGCAGTAATAATTCTAGGCAAATATGAACAGTGTTATATAGCCAAATTAGGACAAAGTATCACTAAGAACTAGTTTTAAGGTAGCTTTTAGTATCAGAACAGTATCTCAACCCCAGATGCACATAACACACGATGTTATTAATTTGTCAGGGATGGCACCACTGACCAAAAAAAAAAAAAATTCAGAGGCTTCTGCATCTCTGTTGAAACCCCCTTCCTCAATCTTGCTGACATTTTATCACAGAATCTTTGAAGGTACTGCAAGACCTTGTGGTGTCATGATGTGGTATCACGAATAATTCAGTAGTATCCCTCACTACCACATCTGTACAGTCAGACACACCTGGAAAACCAGAAAAAACATTTAAAGGAAGTTTTGTGGTTTGCAGACTTTCTTACTTTGAATGCAGGTTTTTTTGTTTGATATTGAAAAATTATTTCAAATGTCCAGGGTATGGTGCAAAACACTTGTCTTGTCTTGGTACAGGAGGGCCCATTAAATGCACATTTACATGATACCAAGTACTACCAATATGCAGTGCTGATGCTAATCACCCAATGAGATTTAAAATGTAAACATTAACTACTTTTTTTTTATTTCCAAAGATGCAGAAACAAGTGTCCAATTTTCTTCCGGATTTTTCTCTCATGAAAAATGAGACTCAATACATTTATAAATTTAAAAATACCACTTTTTTTCCACTTGAGAAAGGTATGGAAGAAATACTCTACACTGACAATAAACTTTATAGCAAACCAACTTGACAGCTTACTTTTTAAAATAATTCAGCAAATGTATTCATTCCAAGAAGTAAAAGAAATAGCTTCCCTTAAAAACAAAAAATACATTCACTTGGTCTCTGTGCTTGTAATAATAAAGAAATAATAAAGAAATGAACCTTTCCAAATTAAAATGTCTTTCGTCACCCATTATTATAAACCCTATTTACTGTATGTCTGAAACTAATATTATACACCATCATCCTTTCCATAATTTCTGTCAGGCTACTCACTTACCTTACGCCCTATTTACTGTATGTCTGAAACTAATATATACACCATCATCCTTTCCATGATTTCTGTCAGGCTACTCACTTACCTTACATAAGCCTCATAAGAAGGCCACTGCCTCACATGATGGATAACTGCGCACACACAGGACAGCAATCCTGCACATTTGCAGCGAATGTGGGACGCCCCTGGAAGTGTTGAATTTAATGTGTATGCACAGACTCACATTACCATGCACGCACAGACTCTAGTGCACAGCAGCAGTTAGAAAAGATACTGAGCGACTCCACAGTATGACATAACTACTCCAAGCAAAAACACATAAAGTAGCTCCCTGGTTTATGCAAAACAAAATACACGTACTGAAGTTTATTTTGATGTCTTTCAGACTAGAAAATCATCTCCCCGAGCAAAACATTTTAAAAAATTTCTTATTTCAGATTGTATCATACAGGATCAGAACAGTCAGAAAAAAATAAAGGAAAGAAGGGATCGACCACTCGGTAGGTAGTGCAGCAGAATGAGAACAGCACCAGGAATTACAAGTGTATTTTATTCTGGATAAGTAGCAAAAAGTGCTTCTTTGAACCAGATTGAAGTTCCCACAGCTAAATTCGGCTAAACAGCAATTTCGCATAGAAACATTCAAGGCACTTTAGCAGGCCCACCAGAAATCTGGCAAACATGAAAATTTTATTTAATAACAGACAAGACTACGATCATATCTACACTACAGATGTTCACATGTTAAGGGGTACAATCCCTAATCAACAGAGCTCTTCTGGCATAAGCACACCATATTGCACATAAGCACACCTGCAAAACTGTACTTTTACCTATATGAGTCGTTTCTGTTTGCAGGGCGGGGTAGCAGGTGTGCACCATCCTGGTGCAGTGGAGTTTTATCAGTGTGGCTGTACACATAATAAGAAAGCTCTATCAACACACTGGTACAGGCCCTTCCAAGTAGGGAAGCAGTTTATCTCAGGAGGAAGCAAGACTTTGACATTTCACTCAAATTCCTTGATGAAAAAAGTTACATCAGCAAACATTCTAAGACATTTGTGGATACCTTAAAGCTTTTGCCAGCACAGCTCTGTCTGTTAGTAGCTGGGGAAAGAACTGTGTACTGACGGAACTTTAGTAAAGGTCAAACCTTAACCTAAGGCACTTACACTATGCACATTCTCCAACTTGTAATTGTGTTTGATAAACAAAATTCATATACAGTTTACTGTTTCCAGTATTTGAGGAAACATTAACTAATTTTAAGAGGAAAGAAAAGTACTATATACATGCCATTGGTATTTTCTAGTCCAGAACTTCATGGGTGCTTAAAAGACTAGGCAGATACACTCTACTGACTTACTAACAGGCTGACATTTGGCTTTTTTACTACTCCTGTAATACTTTCTGAAGCCTTTATTCACATTCTTCTGAGTAAGCTAATCCCGTATCTGCCCTAACAATGAAAATTTACCCAAAGACAACAAAATAAAACTGAGTTTTTTGGTCAGGTTTACTTCTGCTCTCGGGGTCTGAACAGTACAAACAAAAATGAGATAGCAAATAGATTTTGCTCATTAAGAAAAGTTGTGAGCAGAATCACAAGCAGTGTAGATAGCTCTGCTTTTTTCTTTTTCCCTTTTATACAGATTAAGAAAAAAAAAAGGCAGCTTTCCGTGGTCAAAAGCTTAGATTAAAAAAACCAAACATAACCATCTCTGTACAAGAAACCTTCTAAAGGCCCCTGTACAAGCCAATTTTACAAGCCATGGTCCTAAGTTTAGGCAACAGAAATACCAATTACAAACTTTGATTGTTACTGGGTATTACTCAATATACATCATCTTTACCATTCCTTTTCCATCACCTTGAGTGAAAATGTTTTACAAATACATACTACTTATTTGCCTCATGTTCAATTTCTGCTACTGAACTTAACCTCTTCAGCAGCACTGAAAATACATTTTCAGCAACTGCGCAGGAAAAAACGCACTTTGGAAAGGTAATTCACACAATTTGGCATTCCTCTGCTGAAGTACCCAAGAATTAGTTTTTTATCATGGCTGTTAGGAACACTCAGCTGTTAACCGAACAGCAACAATTATTTGGCTGTTAACAGCAACAGTTATCGGGGTTAAGTCTGAGAACCTTACAGTTCAACTCTTCAACATCCCACAGCTTGTTTATATTTAAACAGACAAGATTACAACTCTACAACTGTCAAATTTCAGCTTGAATACTTACACTGTACTTAAAAATCCCTCTTCTCAAACAGTTTTACACAAACCAGTAAAGCTGTACAGGCTTTTTGTCAAGTTGGCATTATAACAGTACATAAACTAGTTACACATCCTAAACTATTATACATAAAAAATGTAGTTTTACATTATAATTAAACTATGTGTATCCTCTGGCATGTCTAGTTATTGTTGTCAGTCAAATTGTGTATACAGAAATGGACTCAAAACAACTGCAGGATTATAATTCCTGACCCTATGAGCACAGCTGTTAAAGAGAAAAAAAAAAAACAACCCTGTTTTTACAATTTTTCCCCTTACTTAACTTGTAAAAAGTGAGCTAAAATATAACATCTGAAACCAGCTATCATTTTCATTCTTATTCCATCAAAAGGGCTTCATTAAATGAAGTAAAACAGATTATCATTTATTCTTTAGTGAAACACAGTAACTACAGCATACTGATTATGTCACTAAAAATGCAGTAAACACAGTTCAGTTCCCAATTTTGATTAGGGTTTACTGTGAGAACACATGTAACGCACATGTAATCTTTGTGTCTTAGCTCCCTAATTGGAAATTTAAGATTTTTCTTAACCTCAAAGTCTATCAATGCTCTTAAGACTACCACCATTAATAACTGTGAAGTATTCACTTATTTCAGAAGCTGTATTAGATAAAAACTTAATAGTAGCACAACCCTCAAAGCGCTGACAGCTGACTGAAGATTCTCCTAACGAGGAGAAAAAACATGAAAAGCAACCAGTTCTTGCATAAACTAGATAAATCTTACTTATATTAAAACCCTCTCCTTAAATTTCCTACCACTGTGCTACTACTTGTAGCACTACAAGAGACAGGAGGCACAGAAAGTGCAGTAGAGAATAAAACTAGTGCAGATAGACACTACGACACTATCACTTCTGTCAACTAAAAACCATCTAATCTTACTCTTCCTGAGTACAGTCCCTTCTTCCATTTTTATCAGTTAAATGTTATAAACTCTCAGCCTAACCCCTATAATCCTTGCTCTTCCTCTCCCCGCTTAATATTTCTAACTAAAGTTTCAGGCTGTACAGAATTAAAATCCCACAGTTTTAAGTCACAACTATAAAGACAATTACTATCTTAAACCGGAAATAAATAACATAATCTACTGCCAGAAAATCTTACTAGTGAAGCAGGATTAAGTAGAACAAACACTGCCTTTTGATGAGTCCACTAGACACTGAAAAATATATATTCAGTTTTATTTACTATTCTGGACTCACACAATTCTATTAGCATGGCTTTTGGGAGTTTCAAGGTTTTGGTTTTTTTTTTTAAACTCAAAAGACATCTCTTAGTTATATGAAAAGCATCCTCTGAAGCACTGTGTGAATTATATGTATTATTTTATATTTGAACAGTTTTAAAATCTATAAATATTTCGTAGGGTACATACATTTGCAGCAGAGCAAAAACTTCATTTGCATACCAATAGAAATCAACTAAACTATCCCTTTAAAAAAAACCAACACAGAAACTTTGTAAAAAGACATTATTTAAATGCTAGTCTTGAAATCAACAATTATTCGATTTGCAAACCACTGGAGTCATATGGTCTCAAAGTAGGCTGAAGGCTAACATGAGCCTTTATTCTTCCAAAGTGCATTAAAAAACCTTTATGTGCAATATGTTTCTGGAACCATCAAGGGAAAAAAATTTAAGGCCTAACTGAACAGCTATTTTGAGCATACTTCTATATTTATTCCTATAGAAAGTTCTAAATGTCAAAGAATGATAACAAGCAGCTGGCATACATAAAAGTGGAGCAGAACCCAAAATATCTATTACAATTAACACAGTATATGCTACGCTTGTACAGTAACTACACATTATAATTTTTCATTGACCAGCAATTAAATTGCTTATTTTGTTTGTAGAAGTAGCAACAAGACAGTTGAAGTTAAAACAATTCAAATTACCACTTACAAGAAAACTGTGTAAAACAGAAAAACAAAAAAGAAAACAGTGAAAAAGTTCTCACAAAATAAAGCAAAATATAGTTGAATATCGGCTGCCAAAGAATTTACTTAAAGAAGGCTGTGATGATTAACTATTCAAAAGAGCTATTTCTGCAAAAAATCTCAAACAGATTTTCCAGGGGAAAAAAAAAAATTAACCAGGGAAATTAGGAACGCTATATACATCCTTTTGAGTTAAATAAAAGGAATCAGCATTTTTTGTCTCCCTGAAGTTCCTAGAAGGAAAACATGAAAGTCCATGCAAGAAAAACAGCACGTTACACTGTTTTGAATTACCGAACATACGAACAGCAGGGAGAGTGTAACACACGTACATTTTGTAACACGTTAAAAAGATTGTAACGTTCTTTCCAAGTTAAAAATGACAAACTAAACCGGTAAGATTTTGTTAACCCACGACTAAAATATAGCTATCACTTGGAGGTATAAACTGAAAACTACTTAACTGTATGAAACAAAATTTGGTCACCATGAAAGAATGGCTTTTGCAAGCCAAATAAGCAGCTCCAAACTACCATCACCTCCAAGAGATAGTATTTAAGAACATTAGTGTAAGGGATGGGGAATAGTTATTGACAGGGAATTTACTGAATATTTAAAGCCAGCCACAATTACCACTGTCTAAAAATTCAACCCCTCCTCTTTTCCCCTATAAGAAAGTCACCAGAACATGATAAAGTTCAACTTTTCTTGTTTAACTCACCAATAAGGAGATCACCTCCATCGCCCAGAGAAAATAAATATCACCTCAAGGCAGGTAAGTTTTAGTCCCACCCTCCGAAGACCCCCAGCCCCGGAATGAGTTTTCGGCTGGGTTTCTGGAGTCCCCAGCGCCGATGAGCACCACCCCGACGAAGGGCGCTACCCCCGCACCCAGCCACCCATCAGGGCCGCGGCGGAGAACCCCTCGTCCGGTACTAGGGCAACGGTGAAACTGAACGAGAAAGGCGGTTAAAGTCGGTCGTGACGTCACGGAGAAGCTTGCCGGCCTCAGCTTGATTATGACGTCGATCGCCTCAGAGCACAACCGTCCTCTCCTTTCCCCCCAACATGGAGGAGCCCGCCTTCTAGCCCGCTCCGCCCGGGGAGGGCGTCCTCTCCGCTCCGGCCCAACCACGTTATGAGCTTATGGGGCGGCGGCTTTTAGCTTCCTCCGGGGCCCCC